>NW_009723568.1:16821-24294 GCF_000703405.1 Apaloderma vittatum | reverse complement strand
ACACGGTGAGCATCTGCAATCTCCAATATATGCTTACACAGAACTGACATGATAAACCAAGCCTCTCAGAGCTTTGGATAATTAGAACTATAAAGCACTAAAACCACTATTTGACGGAAGTTACTTTTTCAGTGGAAGAGAGAGGACAGTGTGTATCTCCTCATATTATTGACAAAGCTGTAAACATTAGAAAACACTGTTGCAGATCCACAGACATACATTTCAAACCACATGTTCCCAAGCCTTTTAAAAAAGTTTCCAGATACCCATGTAACTTGAAACACTGTAGATTTCACACCCTGAATCCTTCCTTTTCTTAAAAATAGAATGCAGATGTTCAATTATCCAGTATAAATTTTCTCAGGGTCATGACAGCTTCACATTTGATAGAATACTGAACACAATAAATCTCTTGTACAATTAGTTTGCTTATCTGGCAGACCTACATCAATCCCTGGGGCAGAAATTAGACTGAAACCATTCTCTGCATTTTCTCCTTTTATGTCAGTAATGATATAACTACAAATACCATCATTTGATCTGGGAAAAAGCCTCATTTTTTTCCCTTTTTTTATTCAGAGTTCAGATCAACTGTTCTTTTCTGTACTGAAGTATTCGTGAAAAACTGGATGTAATACTTCATTATATGCAGGTGGAACTTTCTATCCCCTTCAGAAGTGTATGAAAGTTCTCTGTGGGAGTATGACTAGCATTTCATCAGAATAGAGCTCACTCTACTTTTAGTCCTTGATTCCATAAGCCTGATCATAGTGCATTCATCTAGAATTAAGTCTAAGCTTACAGGTGAATAATACCCATATGATATCAAGACTAAAATATAGGAAGGCACTTAACCACTTGCCTTACAATACGAAATTTTTGTCTGATATTGTACTTTCTGAACTTTGAAAGTAGTAAGAAAAGTTTGCCTTCTCCCTCAACAGAGCAAAAATCTTTACTGTTGCAACTAGTTGTTACTTTTCAATAAATAAAGGAAGACTGACTGAGAATCAGCAAAGTAGGTCAGGATGCTGCAGAAGTTTGCTGCCATCACCATATTGTTTTAACCTACAACTTATTATGCAAAGGTGGAACCCCAGTATGAACCAGGCACCTAAAAGCTGACTCCAACTTTTCCCTAGTCATTTTCTCAGGAACCTAACATCCAGAAACAAATCTGATAACAATTTGCCATGTCTCATTTCTGAAGATGACACTGGAATAGAAACTCTAACACATCCACATGTGGCTTTTTGCTTTCTCTAAGCCATCTAAACAATGCAAAGGAACAGAAATGGATAGAGTTCATTCAAGAGATAGTCTGCATTCATCAGATAATACTAAAAACCTTTGAAAAACATATTAGTAAAATTCAAAAAAAAATGTCTTTACTTGTATACATTTTATAACAAAGAGACTATTCAGTCTCTTTTTCTGAAAAGGCAGAAAGTTCACATTACAGGTTAATGTTCCTCTCATTTTTCCACCACTATCGCAATTTGTTACGGTCACAACATTAGCTGAAGATTAGGTTGTTTCTAAGCTGTCTCTCTTCACTTTGAATTCCTTCTTTATGGAGTTAAGGGACACATTTTTTCAGTTATTCATGCATGGCAAATCACTATTAGATGTATTTCATTCTAAGACAGATTATGTGACTCCTTGGAGGGGAAATGAGTGGCAGGAAGTTGGAAGAAAAATCCCAATAGCTCTAAGGCCCTTACTGTTGTGCTTATTAAAACCTAGACACTGTTGAAACCAATATTAAATCTTGTAATATCTGAAAATTTAGATTCCTTTTCAAAAAAAAAAAAAAAGGTCTTTTGAAATAGCATGAGGAAATGTGCTTGAACTATCTTTCCAGATGGTTGTACACTTCCTATGAATCTTAAATTCTCTGATTTTTGCTCTGCCAGTTACAAACAGATATGGCTGGTTGACAGTTGCAGCAAGTCCTATAGGAGCCCTAACACAAAACAGAATTTAATCTTAGATGACTCCTCAATTTAACATGATCCTCATTTCCAAGAACAGATGTAAGAGTGAACAAAAGGGTTCAGAAAGACTTATAATAAGGGCCCTAATGATCTCCCCAAATCCTACACACTTTCACTGCCACAGTCAGAAAACTCTCTGCTTCCTTTCCTTCACCTATATGCGTTTCAGTCATTAAACAGTTTGACAAATTCACAGCTGGACTGCCAGCTTCCTTCTATGTGTTGGGAATTAAAACGCAGCTACACAGGAGCTTCATATAACTACTAGTTTTATTCAGATGACAGTGCAGACAGTGAGAAAAATTAAAGCATGATCTGCTTTCTCTTCGGCAGAAAGCTGCTTTCTCTACTACTCAAGCCAAATTGCGAGGGAGGGCATAAGATATCTAGTCAGAAGAGGCAGAAGTTGAACCCAGGTAAATGAGAGAACATTGAAGTTTAGGGCTGGGCTGGCCACTAAACTCTGACATTCTCTGTGATCCCACCATAACCCTTCCAGGAGAGAATAACAGGGGAACCAGGGAGAGAGACTTGGAGGTCAGAATATAAAAATTTGAACCATATTAATGAAAAAGAAAATAATACCAACAATACCAACAGAGATAATTGTATACAGATATATACAAATATAAGTACACTGAAAAATAGAAATGAATATGTTAATAGAGAAGCTGCACTTTCCAGATGGCAATTAGCCCCCCCAGGCGGAAAAGCTCCAGACTGGATTTTGCAGCAGACAGGAGCACCCAAGACCAGAGTCCTGATGACAGTCCACAAAAACTGAAAAAGAAGCCTTGGAGTGGCTGTGCTGCTCCCACCCAGTGAGGCAGTAGAAGGTGACCTGTCCAAACAAACACTGCTTCTCTGTAGCATGAAAACAGGAGGCTGGAGCACCAGCAGCACAGGGAGAGCTGATCAACAGCCGGAGGCAATCCTCCCAGCACAGCAGCACTACAGGCCCCAGGGCTCCTCTTAGGGGCCCTTTTATACTGAGCACAATGGGAAGGAACACCATGATTGGTCCATTTGGGTCACCTGACCCAGCCTCTCCTCCCCATAGGCACAGCTGCCTCCCTCCCCACTGTGGTTGCCACCAGGGCCAGGCAGCCTTACAGAACTTTCATCCTGGAGCTCTCAAACTAGGACTAGAGAAGTCCACAAACCCGTTCCTACTCCCAAAGTTTTGAAAGAATGGTGAGAGTGTAGATTGGCTGTATAGCTCCCTCTAAATTCAAGAGCGCTCGATTACTTTCCCCATTTTGTCAGAAAAGATCTTAGACAATCTATGTGACGGCTCTCCCGATCAACGTATCAGGATGGTGGTGCCAGCAATTAGGATCTCCCAAGTCCAGGTTCCCACCGACTGTTTTTCATTTGGTTATGAACTTCAGTTCTTCACTGAAATCAGTAGTTTGAAACAGGAATAAAGTTTATTTTATTTATTTTAATAAACCACCACTGGATCTCTCTCAACTTAAGTATCTTTTCAAGAATTCATTATGATCAGGAGAAAGATTTATTTAGCTCTGCACCTGCACAGAATTTTACTAGCCACATGCTGTGAAGTTAACACACAGAACATAAACGGGCTTAGCAAGTCTACTGTCATGCTAAGGTCTATTCTCATTGTATGTTACCACATTTTATTGTACAGAAATGTTTCCTTGGATAATTTTGTTTCCATGCAAGTAACTGCTCCTTCAGGAAAAGCTTTTTTAAACTATAATATGTGCATTTGTGTGCACTGCACAGACTTTTCTTCAGACTCTATCACCTACTTGCTGCTCTCTGTGAATGCCAAAAAGAATCTAACTCCAAAGACTTCTTTTCAAAGTGTTGAGAAAAAACAGTCTTCAGTGTAATAGCTACCAGTTTTAAGTTGTAAAACTCAGAGAATGAAAAATCAGTCTTTAAATAAATGTTGTCAGCCTGCCAAAAATACTTTTTTTTTCTTTTTATTTTTTCCCCATTTTTGTGGTATTTCTTTACCACTAAACAGTAGCTGTCTGCTTGTTGACTAAAATTTTAGACTTAATTTTCTGTTGTCTTCTTCCTGTCCTCTCTCCGTCCTGGAGGCATTCAGACCTGAGAGTCTAGGATGTTTGTGCACACTAAAGAGGAAAGTTTGAAATGTTCATCTTATGATATTAGACTAGTTTCCACAAACTTTGTGCTCATGCAGGCAAGTCATTAATTTTCATTTATCTCCTGCCTGAGACGTCATTCCACTGATTAATCTACACAGACAGGTTCATTCCTATCTCTCCAAACCTGATAAAACTGTTAGTGACATTCCTAATCAATAAAAAAGAATTCTGATTTACTTTTCACTGTTAGTCACTTAAACGCAAAAATTCTTTTTCTCCATAAACTCAAGTTTTATTTACCTAGCAACCAAAGTCAGAAAACTTCTTTCTAAAGTATTAATCAAACTCACCCACATATCAACCATTATTTGGTGCAAAACTTCCAGAACCTATCTATCCTGTTCACTCTTGTTCTATTGGGTGGCATCACGCTATCCCAACACCTTGTTTTCCATTTACTGATAAATCATTTAGTTGACAAGCACAGACTTTGCCTACAATGTCAAAATGTTTTGTGCTTGACAGCTGTATTAATTGTGATGACTACAGACAAATAATAAGAACAATCACCTCAACAATTCTTTTATTACAGCTTGTCTCTTTCAATAGCAAACACCAATAATACAAAGAAATTCCTAGCAATTGATACATTGCTTTGTTTTTTGTAAATTTTCTCGGGATTTTTCAACAAATTTTTGAGAAAGACAATATTTAGAACTGTAGACATTACTGGTCTTCAACCAACTTTATCAAATAATTAATACTTCAATGGGAATTTTGTCTGACTACCATGATGGCAGCAGTAATTAACCCCAGTAGCTTAATCTCCCTAACACTAATGCAGTTTGCAAACTTGCACAGGTACAGTCATGGGGGTTAGGAGAGAGGAGGGTCAGGGAGAGGAGGTGGAGTGTCTTTTTCTGAGCAAGAAAGATATATGCAGAAACTTCTGACTGGAAGTAAAAAATAAACCTACACAGCTCTATGTATCAGTGAAGAAAAGCAAGTCCATTAGACAGATAAAGTCTCAAAGGAGAATGAAAATGGTTTTAATAATTTCTCAGCCTTCCTCATAGTTTCTGAGAGAATTTTTCAAGACAAAGTAGAATAAAGGAAGACACACCAAAAGCATCCTTGTAAACCTATTAGGTCCAGTTGCCAAGCTCTCAACCTTACAGATTGATTCTTAAAAATTTCTTTTGAAACTCAGCTTCATAATCAGAGAGGGAAAGGGAGTAAATGTCCAATGCTCTGTGTGCCCAGAATACCTTAATTTGAAATTCTATATTTTTATAGTATAAGCTATCTTATTTCATAACTCGCTGGCACCATAATAGCTACACGGTAGGTCTAACATTTAAGTGTTAGGAGGGGCTCGGCCAAGTCTTTATAGTTTTCTCTATATATACTATAAACATGTTTAAATGCCATTTATGGCACCAATCACAAACTTTGTGAGAGAACACATATATGTAATGAAGGAACACTTAGCCAGTCTGCTGCCAAATTTGTACATATTTCCATCCTACAAAATGACTCCTCCCCCTCCCAAAATATTGGAAGATCATTGTTTTAACAGGGTACTAAACAGCCACGACAGTGCCCTGTTTGTAGAGAAAATCCTGGGTCTTACCTTGTGCCAGGTCCCAGAACAGCATGCTTTTTTGTTACGGCTTTGTAAATTCTCTCACATACAGTATCTGAACAATTTGAGAAGAAATTCCCAGATTTCTCACTGCAAGCATGTACTACAAGCTGCAGCTTAAGGTACTAATGCTTAATATACAGACTGTCTCCTAAAGGTAGATAAAAAAGCTACTGATTCTTGCAAAAGCAATACTCATGTCATACTATAAACTCAGTAGGTTCATTTCTGCCTACACTTCCAGTTACCAAAATCTTGGAGAAATCTAGTGCTGAGTACACAGAAAACAGACTCCAATAATATTTAATCTTCTTATTTTTGCACTTGCAGGAACTCAAAGAATCTTAGCTTTCACGATTAACTAGCAGGTACTATTAATATGCCTTTTAAAAATTGAACTGGAAAAAGGGGTGCTTTTAGCAATAACTGCTTACAGAGAAATGCACACCAAGTTAATGAACTATCCTATCTTTTCAGATACTACTCCCATTGTATTTTTCATTTCCCTATCACACCTGCATCACGGAATTTTTCACCTGTTGTTGCCAAAAGAAGATCTTTTGGAAGTTATCAGTCACATGGCCACTGATGTGCCCAGCTGGAACAGTTTCTTCACACACAAATTGGTTATGACCTCTATTTGTATCCTAATTGCTCAAGCAAGTACTAAAACAAAACAAAATCAAAACCTGAAATGTTCAGGAAGCTAAAGGTTACAGCCTGGGTTAGAAGATTCTACAGTCACGAGGGCTTAGCAAGAGACATTAGTCTGACCATTGGTCAGGACTTGCAAATTATAGCTTGCTGTCTTTAATGGGCATACCTTCTGAGCAAGAGTTAAGCTCATATGGACCAACGAAAAACACATTCATTTTTTCTTGCACATCCAAAATATTACTATGAATGCCAAGGAATTAGTTTCAATTATCATCTAAAGTTATTAATACATCACTATCTCTTTATGTTGATTTTCAGGTATGAAGATTAGGTAGATCAGTTTTGTCAACTCAAGGTAAAGCAAAAGCAGAGGAAAAGCACAATCACAAATGTCCTTACAAAATCAAAGGGTGACTCTTAGTCTGTTTTCCAACTTCTGATCCCAAAACTGGCACCCACACCTTTGTCAGTATAAGACATGCATACTAGCTTCTTCTAGCCTGCTCATCTGTCCTTCCCAACTCTACTGTTGGCAGAAGTAGGTGAAAAAAGCAAAGAGAAGAATAAACCAAGTCTACTAGCAAACAGCAGTTTAACTTCAGGCAAAGATGACATTGTCCCATTGTTTGATAGTGCCTTCTGCCTTTCCTGTTTATAACTCTAACTGTTCTCTTGGCAAACTCCAATTTGCCTTTCCCAGAAAGAGATGAAATTGAGTGAGTTGCTCTCAGGAAACACATGATCTGAGAACAGAAATTTTCTTTGTGGCAGGTGAGGCCTGCAACCCACAATTACCAGCTGGAGTTGCAACTGCAATCTCACAAGAAAATCAGCCAGAAATTCCTGAGCTAACAGCAGCTGTTCAGGAGATTGTAAGCAGCTGCCAAAAACTAACAGAAAGTCGTGGGAGTCCCAAATATTTTGAGAGATCTCACAAGTAAGACAATAATCACTGCACATTAAGCCAAAGCTCTTGGTCCAAAAAGAAGGTGTGGCATATTGCCCAAAATGAATAAGCTTAGTGATCTTAATTTGTTTTGCATGGGTCACATAATCACATCATCTAAGAAGTGGTGAATTTCTTTAC
>NW_009723568.1:0-16790 GCF_000703405.1 Apaloderma vittatum | reverse complement strand
TCTTTCCCTTCTCATTGTCTTTCTGTTTTATACACCCATGTAATTTTTACTACTCCACTTCTGGGTTTGGTAGTGAAGAGATTATTTTTCATTTTTTTATGTAGCACAGAGAGGTTCTAAAGATTAAGATGCATAGGCCTCAGGCTTACTACTAACAAGAACAACAACACTCTTAAAATCCATTAAATACCAGTGATAAATCTATTTTGTAGTCATACCAACTGTTGCTGGAATAATCAACATACTGCATGGACACCACAAATTTACTGTCTTTTTTTCCACTAGGAAAAAATAGCTGTACTGCTATTATCTCACAAAAAAATATGCTTCGTATGTTTGTCATTTAAAAAACTTTCTAACACACACATAATCAAATTTTGAACTATGAAGAATTATCTGAGCTACAATATCCAAACAAAACTGTAGTTTTGCTATGGGACAGGTTAAACCACCATGGATAATGCATGTGATGATATGTAACCCTAAAAAAGAACACTGATTCTCAAATTGTTCTGCCTGTATCTCTTTTCTCCAGTTGTAAAATTAGGTTTATAAGTTTGGTGGTGTTTGTTGGGCTTTTTTTCTTCCATTTGTTACTCATCTTAACCTATGCTGATACTACGTTCTGTATTTTCTCAAAAGCCAATCAGTTAAAACCTTGATGTTGTGGACCTAAAGTGTCTACAGTATCATAAAGAGAGCACATCAGGAAACCTACCACTGTTTTCCCCAGGTTACCTGAAAACCCTGCTGTATTATGGTGTAAAACCCCACAATTTCAGCTTTTCCAGTGTAAACACTGCATTGAAGCAAATGTGTTGAAGCAAAAGTGTTGAAGCAAATTGTAGCTTACTACAGTTTATTTGTACAATTAATGTAACTGCACTACATCTGGGTTGAAGTCCAAATTACTATTAGCAGGTACTCTATTACTATTAGCAGGTATTCTACTTGCATGAAATCACATTATTATGACATAGAGAAGTACAAATACATAATAATGGGCTAAAAATTACTAGGGAGACTTATGAGGATTAAAAAAAAAATTATGTGCTTGTTTTGTAGCCCACATAAAGACTCTTGAGTACAAATTAAAGGTATGCTTCAAGGAAGTACTAGGAAAGCGAAGAAGAAGACAGACTATAAAATTTAATACAAAGATTGGGTTAACTATTTCAAAGGAAGCAATTAAATACTTTTAAGATTGCCGTGACTTGTGAAAACTCCCAAAATTTATTTTTAACTACTTTCAGCAATCGAGGCTCCACAGGTTCTCTAGCAAATTTCAGGCAGAACACCCTGGTGCCTCTTCACATGTTCAGCTTTAAACTGATCACCAGATTTTGAGACAGAAGGCGGATTTTTCCCCCTCCTCTCTCAGCTGAGATGACTGGGAATTGTTGCCAAGCTCTCTAGTTATTTCCTGAGATTGGCTGAGAATCTAATCTAATTTTTATTTATTTGAATCATTATTGAAAAGTGTCTGAGCATTCAAAATGCACATTTGCATCGCTGCCGCATCTCACAAAAGTGGATTAATCGTTTACCTTAATACTGTTCTGTGAAACACCAGGGCCCTGAGGGAACCAGCAGACCTCCATGGCCTGGGCCAGCCCCACATGATGCTCTGCCCTGGCGCCCCATCCTGAGCTGACCTTCTGCGAACAACGATGGCAGCTGCTCCCTGGGGGTACCCAGCAGCCCAGGTACCGCAGTACCCTCCGGCAGTACCACCAGTCCATGCCAGCACAGCAAGGTGCTGCTAGAAATGGGTTCTACCAAGGGTCCTGATCCTCGGGGGAAGGCCAAGGCAAGGAGGAGGTCTGGGTGGACCCAGGACCTCCCAGCTAAAGCTGAGGAACAGGGCTGGGGCAGCTGCTACTTGCTACTTGCCTCCTGGGCCACATGTCAGAGGAGGCCCCTGGGCAGCCTGGCAGCGCCATTAAGGCGTGTTGATGCCAGAACAAAATATCTTCTAGGCCAAAAACCTAGCAAGTGAACATTTAATGCTGTGGAAAAATTTAATGGCTGTGAAGCCAAGGAATTCTTTTGATGGAAATATTATCGCAGGCTTATGTATATAGGAGGTTGGCCAGGAGCTGCAAGATTATAAATTGCTACTTTTACTTTTAAGTAAAAGCTGCAAAAGCATTATTTGTGAAATTGATTTCTTAATCTGTCTTCCCCAGTAAGTGCTCTCAAAATTGACTTCCGCACTAAAAATTAATTTACAGGGCTTTAAGCAGTGAAAATAAGGACAACAAAAAAAATGCAATCTTATGGCTGTTATGCTAAGGACATAAACAAGATGGAACAAACTCAAAATAAGCATTTATCTGTATTATTTTATTTTGTAATCACTACCCAGTGTTATTTTCCATTAAAGGAAAAAAGTAATTACAAAAATGCGTAACATTAAGAAAATGCCATTCCTACAACATATCCTCTTCATTCTGAAGGCACTGGCAAACATACAGCTGTAGTCTGATCACACATAAAAATTAACAGAAAAAGGAGATTGCATTTTCCTGTTTATGTTGTAATATAAAGCTACCCTGCTCTGTTTCAGAGGAAGTCTATAAATAAAGCAATGTAATTCTCCTGTGGTTTAGATGTAAGTGCATTTTGGGAAAACATATTCGTACAAACATTAGCAAACATTATTCTAATATTAAAGGATATTGATAATATGAAAGAAAGGAAAGTCAAGGTAAAGTACTAAGCAGTACTTTGATAACAGAGAAGAGCAACATGAATACATGTAGGAATAAAATACTCTGAACTAAGTTTATAAAAGTCATGAAGTGACAGCTAGGCTGCAGAAATCATGTCATGGTTTTCTTGAGAAAACACCGACAAAAAGGTCATAGGTACATTGTTTGCTACACAGAAAAGAATGATACTTCATAATAGTGCTTGCTCTAGTGATTTAAATATTAAACTTAAGAAAATTAAAATTTAAAACCAATATTAACATAGAAAGAGGAGGGCATACAGATTTTTAACATTTTTTTAACATCTTCAGTTGTGTGTCTTGATAGAATCTTATCTAAGTTTAACCTCTAAGTGGCAAGCACTGAAATGAAACCTACAGCAACCAACTCCCTGGCTAAGTGAAACACTTAGAGCTTTTAGCCCTCCAAGTAGCCTTTAACTACCAATTTTTAGTAGCACACTCTTATCATCAGCAGGTGTTAACAGAAATCAATTACAAAGAGCTTCGCTCATGGTTGAGTCATCTTTCCTTTTCTACCAACTTTTCCCTTTATTAATATTTTACATATTAGGATTACCTGAAAGCTTAGAGTGAAACACCAGTAGTGTTTCAGTAGTGACAGCCTACTGAAGCTGTGGAATAACTAACTGAGTTCTCTTGATAACAATGTTCTCTGTGCCAGAGAGTGAGCTAATGGAAACCTGAAAGTTTCCCTGGGACCAAAAGGACACACATCACCGTTATTGCAGTAGGTCCATAGCTTTGAAGTTCTCACTGTAAGACACCTATTCTTAATTCAGCAGTCAAAAATCCTTCAGCTTTCTACCCACAAACTCCTCAGTCAGCCTTATCAAGTTACGTAAATTCTGATTCCCTACAGAGTCTAATAGAGATATCCAAGCCTACGATGTAATACAACCTGAATTGCTGGCAGCCACAACTGCCTTCACATGCCATGTCTTTCTGATCTCTGCTGTTAACAATACTTTAAGTGTCAACAGATGTCATCACGTTCAATGTGTCACGAAGAGCCAACATATGTGTTGGCAGGTTTTCTTTCAAAGATATACAGCATGTATATTATGCAGCTCGGTCCATGATAGCTGTTCTCATGCTACAAGTGTACTAGCTGCTTTGGATATTTGCTTCAGTGTTGACTTTTAAAGTGAACTGATTCAACTTGCTTTTGGAAAGGTGTGTGAACAAACAAAACAAAAAAAAGAGGAAAAATAAATGCCCCTAAACCAGGCCACTGACAGTTCCTTCCTGCCTACCCACAAATATATCACAGTTCTTTGGCAGCTGGAGATGGTGACCTCTCATATCCCTGGCTAGACACTTGGGCAGTTTAACCATAGCATTAACGTTAAACCAGTAAAGCTCATAGCAAGCTGTGAAATCCACCATGTGCTACACTATAGCACTTGCACACATCTAAGAAAATGTTCCACTATGATTTCCAGACCATAGACATTGAACTTCAAGAGAGAGTGGGAGTCTGCAGATTAGAAACATCTGTGTGCACAGAAATTTCATTTCATTTAAACCATCTAATCCTGTTAAGAATATACCCAACAACATCTATCTATTTAAAAATTTTCTGAATATACTTAGTCCTAAGTTTTCATATATGTCTGACCACAAGTGATCACGAAAACATTAACGTAAGTGATCACCAAAACACTAACATAAGATGATGTTAAATCCAGTTGGTGGCCAGTCATAAGTGGTGTTCCTCAGAGCTCAGAATTGGGAACAGTTCTGTTTAATATCTTATCAATGATCTGGACAAGGGGATGGAATGCACCCCCAGTAAGCCTGCAGATGACACCAAGTTGGGCAGGAGTGCTGATCTCCTTGAGGGCAGGAAGGCTCTACAGAGGGATCTGGACAGACTGAATCAACAGGCCAAGACCAGTTGTATAAGGTTCAACAAGGCCAAGTGCCAAGTCCTGCACTTGGGTTACAACAACTCCATGGAATGATACAGGCGTGGGGAAGAGAGGCTGGAAAGGTACACAATGGAAAGGGACCTGGGGATGTTGCTTGACAGCACAACAGTTCAAATTAACCTGTATAGTACTTTAAGGAATAAAACATCTTATTTGCTGACAAGAATTATTATAATTTAGCATTAACACCACCCCACCCCCCAAAAAAAGAGAGCCATGATACACATGGAGGGCCACTGTGAATGAAAAATAATGAAAGAACAATGTACATGACTGAACACATAAGCATTTGGCCAAATCCTGTTAACATGTGGAGGTCATTTGATGACCGCTTTGAAGCAAATCAAGAAATACCAGTGTTTCCATGGAAAATAAACCCAGCAAGTTTAGTAGCTCCTTTGGCAGCATTCTAAACATAATAAATCACTGGCTATGTCATTACAATGCTTCTGTCTTACACTAGAGAGAGTCAATTAATATATGCATAAACGGGTGGGCCTGTCTATATGAGCTGGAACACATAATAATACATTTCTGTTATATTAATTTCAGTACTTTTCCTAAGTGGCAGACAGACCACAGTATTTTCAATGACTGAAACTATAACACGGTAATGGGATAAATATCTAGATATAATTCAACCCCTCTTTCAAGGATTAAATAGAGAAATTTGAAAGATTTAGACAAAGACTTATAAATAGGGGAATTACTTGCCAAATGTGAATTTGAACTATTTCGTGCATCCGTAAAATCAATGCCATTCAAATACTGCTGAAAAAAATGGACATTTAGCTTAGAATCAGAGAGCTACTATCTTAGAAAGAACAAGAAAGAGGTGTTATACATAGAAGAACACTTGAAAATACACAGCCTGGAAAATAACATTAAAAAAAGAATTCACATAATTGTTTTAGCCAGCAAACAGATACATAGTACCATTTTCTCAGTGTGAATCTGTTCATTAAATGTGTGTATATATATATATATATAAAAATTCCTTATGCTGACAACTGTTATAAAAATTCTTGTAAAAAGTATAGCAGATTTGACCACCACCTTATTGTTACACTGCTTATATTGGGAAGGGAGTGATAAAAAGTACTGCCATGAACTTCAAGGTTTTAGAGCTATGAAGAATCCAGTTTCTATTCTTGCTATAAGTGACTTCACTCAAATTGTAACTGCCAAAGTGATTACAAGTTTTTACTGAGTTGTTTTAAAGCAGGAATCAAAAAAAAATAAAAATCTTACATGTATGCCAGAGTCCAGTTAAGGTTTCCATTCTTTTTGCAAGTAACCAAATAAAAACTTTTTGCTATAACCAGGTTTGAATACTCTGAAATGGTAAATATTCTTCAAAACTAAAATGAAATATACATAATTAATTTGATTACTAATGCATATATATATATTCTAGTCTCCAATTAATTATCTTTCAACTGTTTTATACATTTCTTTGCAAAGCTCCAGACAGCTTCAAGTTAAACTTGACTGGGAGAATTCACTTCCCTTAGGTAGAAAGTGGTTAAGAACAGTAGGAAATTATAGGAAAACCAAAAGAAATGTCCAAGCGTAATATCAGGGAAGTGCTCAGTGAAAGACAATTTGGAAAAGGGAACTCTGTATTGAAAACACTGGGAGGTGCTAGACATTTTGGACCATGTGACATCCAACCTTGACCACTACAGCCTGCTTCTCTTCTGATTTGGGTACAAGGTTAAGGATTTTATTAGATTCCTCCAACTCTTGTTTTAACTTTTTCCTCCCCTTTTCCTGTTAGAAAAGATGTAGCCCTAGATAACAAGATATAAGTGAACTGTGAAAAATCAAAAAAAAAGAAACAGCACATTTCTGTTAAAGCCCTTTTTTCCTCACTCACATCCTGGTAGTAAATCTTTCAGAGCTGTAATGAATAAAGCGAACATTATGTATTACTTGCTATGGGTTTTTGAAGGTGACAAGGCCTACCACATTAGAAGAGAGACTAGGACCTTCTTTAGGTCAGAAACAGATCAAGTTTATTGAAATCCAAGACCACAACCTAAAAATTTGAATTGCCAAAACCCTGCAAATTCCTGTAACACTCTAACAGCTTAGGAAAAAAAATATCACAGACTTTGATTGTTTTTTGATACAAAACCTGAAAGGAAATCAAAGGTTAAGCACTGTCAATCTCACGTAAGACCAGAACAAAATCCACTTTTTCAGTAACTGTCCATTCTCTTCACAAATTATCAGTTACTAATTCTTTTTATACATCATGTTTTAAAAGGTATAACCTTATATGTAATGCAGACTACCAACAAAGAAGCTATCTATCAAGGTCTTCTGCAAATTTAGAGCAAAATTCTCATGAAAAACAAAGGAATCAATTAAATCATGCAGCGAAACAGTTTATAAAAAACAGTTCCTGAAAGTCTAGTCTATATTATACCTACATAGTTCAAGTTACCCAATAAGGAGAGAAATGTCTGCATTTGGGGATGTTTCGAATCATATATTATGAATCACCTGGAGGAGAAGGAAATAAGAAAAATCACAGTCTTCTTGAAACATGGAAAAAAACGTTCCTCTAATATACCCACAGACCCTTATGGTCTGAACACTTAGCTTATAAAGACTGCAGATTAGACTTTCCTCCCTCCTTTTGATGACTTCCTAGAACAATCTCTTTGGGTTTCCACTGATTCTATCTTGCCTGATATCAGGTTGCATCAGTTTGGCTAGAGCACTCCAACAATTGAAGATAAGACAATCACAATTCTGGATCTGGATACTTCAAATCCATCAAGCACATATATTAAGTTCTATAAAGATGTCAAAAAATATTATTAGACTTTTAGAAATACTTATTCAGCATTTCTATAGCAGCAGCAGCAGCACTCTGGGGTGCACCAAGTAGCTGCAGGGGACATAGTAACAATCCTGGGCAGTAAAAAAAAAAAATCCCATAGCTCATGTATCAAAGCTTACATAAACACTGTAAAAGTCTGGATAGATTTTTTTTTTGTCTTCTGATGTCACTACTAAAATAGGTGAAGTTTATGTGGTTTTGCTTCTGTGTAAATTCAGTTTAGTAAAGATAAGGATAACATTGAAGAGAACAACACAAAATTATTTACATTTAAAAAATATTATTTTTAGCTCTGTTTAAAGTCACTTGAGTTAGGAAAATAGGCATCATGGCTGTTGGCTTTATACAGAGGTCAACTGAGTAGAAAAGAACTAAAAATGCTGGCCTAAACTCTTCAATCACTACAGACTTTTAAAAAGGTTTCTAAACCCCTGCTAAGGTAAACCATTGCTATGAATTCCTGAAAAACTCTTTTGTCTGTTCACAGAGTTTAAGAAAATTAGTTGGTTGTTAGATTGAGCCAAGTCCTCTAATGCTTTAATGCGTAGAACAGGTACAGCATGACTGTAAACATCAACAGTGTCTCTGGGATCTGAAATCAAAGAACTCTCTAAGAATTATGGTAACTGTAACAAATACTCAAATGGTACCACAGAAAATCTTATTCAGGAAAAAGCATACAGAAACATGTTTAATGAACTCGCTTTATATATCACTGTGCCAAATAACACTGACTTCCTCCCCAGGCATAATAACGACTCTCAAGCTATAGATTGCCTTCTTTATTTATAAAATCCAAATACCCAGTGGAAAGACAAAGAGCGAGTGGGGAGAGATTGCTATTCTACCCTGGACTGGTGCAAAGATGTAAAAAGATCGATCCCCTTCTCACACTTCTGGCAATACATAAATTAACACGCAATATACAATCCACACTAGATCACTACCTATTCTTCTTAAACTCTGTCATTGGTATCATATATATATATATATGTGTATATAATTTTGAAATATCTTTTCTCCTCTGACTTTCTGGTTAAATTGTGGATCTATGTATTTGTCTGAATACAGGGGCTTGAGTTTCTCCTTCTCTCTGTTTCTGTTGGCCTCCTACAGCTTTGTAGGCCACATACAGCGTGTTCCAAGGCTCATCTTTTTTCTTCTGCATCCACCATACAATCTCTCCGTCCAACCTTCACCTTTCCTTGTAATGCCTTTTCAGACACATGGATTTAAAGACTTTATTTCTGTCCCTAATGTGTTTCTACATTAGTTCTTTCAAACCGACTCTGAATTTACGTTAGAGAACCCCTTGAGAGTTATATCACATTCATGTCATGATTCCTCCCTCCTATTGTATGGGATCTGTTTCAGACTCGTAAAGTTCAGGTGGTCTCCCTTTGCGTTAAAAGATACCAGTCCGCTGAAACAGATTAAGGTCTACATAGAACATACTCCATTCTATCAGCATTTGATATAAAAACCTACATTCGACAGTGAGTGGGGGTTGAAAAAGATCTGGCAGCTGGCATGAGTGGGAGTAAGCAGTCTAAGGACAGTGTGCAAAACGCAGCAATGAATGACGCTTCCATTTTTATCAGAAACTGAGCCTGGGTTTGCTAAAGAATCTGATCTGCTGCTTAAAATTCTATTTCTAATCTGCAATTCTTTCTTATTGCTACTTCCAGCACAGATATGAATTGAAATTCAGTACAAATAGAGCTCATTAACATCTGGAAAAGGAGGGCAAGTTACCACCTTAAAGGATTTTATTGTTCCTCCCCTTTTTGATTGAGGTCTGAATCTGATTTAGAGCTGAGTGGGTGTGAATCTTCTTGGCTTTATAAATCTCCAGTGGAAAAAATAATAGAAATATTAGGAAATATTTTCTATTTCACACAGTGATTCTTTAGGTATCATAACATATATATTGATATTAGAGATCTATTAAATGAACTTGCTGTAGGGGAAGAAACCTGCTATTAAGCAAAGTTGTATTTATGCATTATATAGGATCTGAGACTCTGAGGAGCCAATTAAACCTTCATTTTATATTTGGGGGAAAGTATGCAGAGAAAATACTTTGTTCTGTATCTGTGATTCACATCGATAACTAATTAAGGAAATAATATTTTATAATTCAAAACATTAACCTATTATGATAAGCAGACATCAAAATTATTGGCCTATTACTACAGGGTCATTTCATTTTGCTTTAAAAGGATCTTTAGTAATAGTCTCTAACAAATACATTTGTGAAACTCCTAAACGTGAGTTAGGAGGAAAAGTGGTAAATGACAGCAGGTAATCTACAAGACGACCACTGGGGGTCATTCATTTTACACAAATAGTCCAGTAAAGTTTTTAATGTTTTTGAGTAGGAATAATATTGTTAGTAGAATTAATTACTTCTAAAGAGAAGAACACTCAGACATCAATACCCAAATATTAACCACTTGTGTTCTCTAATTTTAAATAGTAAGCGGGAAAAATTAATACTACACTGTACGAAGAGCTAGCCAGAATAATATCAAGAAACTGAAAAATAGACCAAAAAAAACCAAACCAAAAACCAAACCAAACCACCTTTTCCAGAATTTTCACTACTTATTTTAAGGGGACAGACAGGAAATTGTAACTGCTCTGACATAGATTATGAAAAATGAAAGCCTGTGAACTCTGATTTACCTTGTATGATTTAGTTGTGCTTTTATCAAATTGTCTGCAGTCCTTCCAAGCACTACATAGAAGTCTCAGTTAACATAGAGCTAACACTGAGAGAAAAGCAAGCATTTTGTTCATGAAATTGTACGTGGTAAAGAAACACCAATATAGTCCTTACAAAGCATAAAACCTCTATACTTGCTTGCCAATCACCTGTAAATATGATGTTAAAATGAAGCTGCACTTTAATAAACAAATTTAATATGCTCACCAAAGGTTCAAAAAACTTAAAAGTAAGGAAATAAACAGTAGGTACCTGTACCTCACATCTCACATCCATACTTTTTAGAACTTTGGGAAATCGCTCATTTTATCTTATGTAGAAACTTTATTTATATACACATTTATATGTATTCAAAGTTGAGAAAATGTAGCACAAAAAAACTCTGAGGTTTTTTCAGTAAGAAGATACTAGTTAATTTACAATGAATGCAATGTATTTTCTCCAATTAAACACTAAATTTCGTTCTGCACCTACTTGTCTAAACAGTATCTGTACATGCAAACAGAACACTAGACATACATTTTAAAATTTTAATTTAAAAATCTGTCCAGCATAATATTGACAATGAACAACTAGCTCCAATTTACTACTCCTCATTCTTTCCCATGCATACCTCCTCTCTCTTCTTCTTATTAAGAGGACATATACAAACTCACCATTAAGATAATAATATGCTCAAAAAAAATCACATCTATAAAGCAATAGAGCCTCTATTAACTATTCCAACAGATTTATTAATATTTGAACAGAATAAACCTATTAAACAGTGACAAAAATGTAACCCCCAGTCCAATCAACTATATACATCCCACAGCTTTAAGACGACTCCTCCTCTCTCTCTCAACATTTCAAAATCACTTTTGCTACAGATTATACTTTCTGAGTCATTTGCAAGACCTGAAATCTCATCAGGCATTTTGGACTTGGCGAGATAACTTTATCCTTTGCCAAAAGAGGAGGAAGCTCATACAGTAATACACCCAGTAATCAAATGTGAGTATTGTATAGTGGGAAGAATCACTCCCCCTCTTTCTTCGCATTTCCTAGTGTGCTCATTTTCATTGTTTTTAGTCAACCAAGGTGAGTTGCTCATTTTAGAAGTGAATATATCTTACTTGCTTCAAGATCAGATAATTTCCAGCGTGGAGGGAAAAAAAAAAAACCAACAACAACCTATATCTTCTGGATAAAGTATCCTAAATAACAGAAGTCATTCCAACAACGCAAATGCCTCTTGTGCTCTTTGTTTAGTGATAACAATTAATGCCTCAGCAACTTGAGCTGTTGTAATAATTTGTACATGAATGCACTAGAATTACAAAACAAACCACTATGCACACCTTTTTGCCCTTCAAGCTATCACTAAGCCTTCTAAATAAATTGAATTCTTGTCCTAAAATTGCATCATGATCTGTCAATTTTTGAAAAAATCAAGGTCATGAGGGACATGAATATGAACTGCACTGAGAACACGTGAAAAAGCAGTACCTCAGAGAATTAGCTGTGACCGGTGATTTACAGTGACGGGTAGGCAATTGTAGACCCTGATGAAATGCCACACCAGCCACATACATTGCAGAAGTTTGTACAAAGTGCACCACCAGTGTGCAGGCACACATTGTCAACATGCTCTGGAGAGGAGATGGTGAGACACTGACTGTGAATGAAATGGCCAACAAAGTATGACAGTATAAAGAAAGTCCCTTTCATCCCCTAGCGGCCCACATTGCTACAAACTTTCTGGATTCTGTATTAGAAATACACAATTTCTTATAGAACAGCAGTCCAGGGTGGCTAGATTCTGCTGTGAGCAGCAACAGTTGCCCCAAACCTAATGTCAAGTTGGGAATCCTGCCCAATGAGAGCTGGCAAACTGACCAGCTGTCTAACGCTGCAGCTTGGACCTGGTTTAAAGTCCACAGAAGGATTTGTATTATTGGAACTCAAAGCTCACCTTCAACCATCTAAAAGAAGCCTCCTTCAACTAGGACTCTGAAATTCATTATTACTTGGCCTACTAAAACCAAAGCACAGAGGAAAAAGAATGACGGATCAGATAATCTACAGGAATTTACCTGTTCCTAACACACAAAAGATCCCACCACTTCCCCCAAAATCACTAGGTTTGGCAAAGGAAAGCAAGTATGTTGAATTTTGATCTTGAGTTACACAGAAATAAGTTTGTGTTCAGGCAAAGCTCACACGATGCCTGGTAGGACAAGAAATCTGGATCCTGGACTGTTGAAGTCACCAAGGAGCACTACAATGAGCAGAGGCAGAAGCTGCTAACGAGTTAGAGTATGCCTCTCCAACAGTGTCAATGAGCTTCCTACACCATCCTTACTAAAACTTAAATCTGACTTCCCGCAGGAAAACACAGATGCGTAAACAACCTCTGTCCCACCTTTGGAGTGAATCCAAGCTACTGCAGATGCTCTTAGTGCCATGAATCTGCAACTTGCACCACAGAGGTGTAAAGAGTGAATCAAACCAATTTTTATTTAAGCATCTGGATGACGACATATCTTGGTTCATGTAAGATTTTGCTGAGCCAGACATTTTGTCTTAACTAAACATCATAGATGTGTTATTTTTCCCCATTTTTTTCAACCTGAACAATCCACTGTCTGTACATAAGAGATTGTACATTACACTTAGACTTAAGCATACAGAGTCAAAAAATCAATAAAAATACAAAGCATACTGCAGGTTGTTTCATGCAGTACATTGGCACCATATTAAAAAACTCTACATTCTTTTATAGATTAACATTTCTTGAGGTTTTAAAACGTATAAAAACAAAGTTTCACAACTCTGCAAATATCAGCCATGAAGAATACAGTGTAGTGAAGTCTCCCCTGGAGCTGACCTAGCAGATGTGGTAAATTTCTTAATTTCTGATAAAGAATATGATGAATGCAAGATGTCTGAGATAACTTGTAAATTTTGTTATCTTCACTGATGCTGACATGAACATTTATCAGCTATTTGTCCTTGATACTACATATGTCTGTAACTAAGATGTAAAAGCTATATGTAAATATATAAATTACAGCCATAATTGGGATAGATAACATTTTGATGAGAGTCTTATTCACTCTTCTCATCAACGTACATCATGTAAATTACATCTGTATAGAAAGTTATCTGTTGTGCTCAAATTTTGATCTTATCTAAATGAATTTTGCAAACATCCCTGGATCCTGGCAAATTTAAGTCCCTTGTTACTTTATAAAAAAAAAAAAAAAGCAGTATCTTTTACTCGTTTTCAAAAAAAACAGGAAGCTTTTGATTATTAAGGTCACATACTTCTAAAGGATCAGGTGAAAAAAAATCCTATGAAGATTACATCCAAATTCCTATTTTTGAAGAGGAAATACAAAATGCAGCCATATGGTTTAATAAAGGGGAAGAAGAGGAGCACAGCATAACACCTGGCCAAGATCAACAACCACCTCAGTTTTTTGAAACGTACATGATTGTCACAGACATTTTCCCCATCAGTCTTCAAGTCCTTCTTCCTACCACATCATTATTTGTTATACAATACTTCAGGTGACAATATAGCACTAGCGGTAACTAGTGCCAGCTGAAGCTATGTTACTGCACAGTGCTTACAAAAAGATATTGAATGCTATCATAGTTCTTTCTTATATTATCTTAGAGACTGAAATCAAGGGAAGTTTCATATCACTACCAAACCAGAAAAGGAAGCAACAACAGATATGCAAGCAGAGTCACGAGGAGAAGTATAAAATAAGATTCCCTTCAGTTCTTTGGGAAGTCCCAGCATTATTAGTGCCTGAGTAACCAGAGGAAAGGGAACTTCGCCTTCACTGACTCACATCAGGACATTCCAGTGATTTACGGGTTTGTTTTTTCTTTTGCTCCCATTCTTAATATAAACATGATAAAAACACTTAAACACAATTATTTCTGCATCGATACAGATTTATTTCCTAATTACAATTTTCTAATTGCTGTATACCTTTTCCCATGTTGTGCCTTTCATTCAGCAACATCAAACTATACAAATGAGTAAGACTTAATCTCTTATCACATTACAGAAACTGAGAAATAGAAACTAGATTTTCTTCAAGGTACAAAATTTAGATGTTCCACACTGAAGTCTCCTGGTCTTACACTATATGGTCTTACACATATATGCTAGCATTTTGCTTGGACCAAACCCATGTTCTTGAGGTTAATCTCCTGATCATGCCTGCCTATTCAATTGTAGGTTTTTTTACAGAATAGTGTTAGAGTACACAAAGCAGATTCCTTTATGCTGCAAATGCGTAGGACGATGTGCTCCAGAACACACCTAATAGCCCACAATTACTAATGAACCTTTACTCCCTGAGAGTTGACTAGATTTGGCCTAAAGTCTCCTTAGAGGTACAATGTGGACATGGGCTTTAGTCAAAGAACTAGCACTACTTTTGAACAACTACTTGCTTAGACAGAGCTTTTATTTTCATGTTTGCAATTTTCTCTCATTTGATAGACAAGTTTTTTCTTATTCTGACAAGCATCACTTAAAAATGCAGGCATTAAAATCTCAATCATTTGCCATTTATTGCAGATGTACACTATGGAACATTTTTAGCTTCAGTGAAGTTGTTCCAGACATGCATAGGTACGAGAGAAGTATTAAACTTCTGAGTTCCCTGGCTACATTTAAAATCCAACTAATCCCTACAATGTTTATCCAGTACCGTTGTTCTCCTTTCTGTTGATGAACCTGCCATATGCTCTTATCTCTGGTATAAACATTCTTTGAAGACAAAGGATTTGCATCTGATACAGTCCTAGCTTTCCTTACAGAGATGCTAGGACACAGAATACAGAGCTGCTATGATGAGCCAGAGGGAAGGAAAGAGGAAAAAAAAAAAAAGGGGCAGGGGGGAGGGGGGCAGGGCAGGGAAAGGCTTCAAAAACTTGTCTCATTAAAAAGCTTGGTAAGTTCATTTACGAATCTTTTGAAACTGAAAAGAAATAATCAACCACAGAAAATCAATCTAATCCCTTATTGATTTTCAGTGACTTCTAAAAGTTCAATCAAAAAAAAAAAGAAACTGTCTTGTGGACAAATCACTTGCAATGTGGTAAGGAAAAAATACGCTAATAAATTACTAACAGAAAAGCTGTTATTTAAAGACAGAATCTCTTCTACCTCAGTATGTCTTTCAACACATGGTCTCACTAAATGGTCTATACTTCATGGAGAACGTCACCAACATGTATGTGGGAGAATAAGTTTGCTTATTCTACAGCTCTGGCAGTGCTACCACATGGAAATATCATTTAGAATTAATTTGTAAAAGCTTTAGTGTTAATGACAAGTGCAGGAAAGACAGAATTCAGAATGATTTGCAAATCTTACTTTCTAGATGGTCAGACAGAGAACGTACACTTTGCCTTTGAAAAACACACAATTGGATTTTGGGGTTGAAGTTCATTATGCAAATGCATACGACATCAAATTTTCTGAAATATTACACTTTTTAATCTGTTATGAGAAATAATTGTTCCATCTGCATTTTATTAGTGTTTCAATGCTATCACACCTACTTAATCACTGCATTAAAAAACCCTTCAACTTTGTTTCATAGCCAGCTAATCCTATACATCTTTTTTAAAATATTATGTTGACAGAAAGCAGAAACAAGTGCCTCCCTCCTGCTTAAGGAATACAGTAGTTTAAATAGAATATAGACTCATTTGCATTTATGTCTTGGAAAATATATCCTGTCAGTGTTCATAACCTTGTGACTTAGCAACAGTATTGGAGAAGGGGGAAAAAAAAAATAGGAAAAAGCCCCCCTACCCACATGTGACACATATTCTAAACAACACTGTTTATATTCACTTGTCTACATCCCATGTTACATTTATCTTTCTGAAGTTTAATAAAAAGATGATTTCTTTACAGATTACAGTCAAATAATATAAAATATCCTAAATTGAATGACTATAGGACTATGAATTTATTCTATAAAGAAATTCCATATCCAAGAAAAATAATGCCTCTTTCTGATTGTTTACCGGTGTGTGCTACTATTCTGCTCCTTTCACTTTAAAATGCTGTTACAAGCAGTCACAAACTAATGCTACTGCACTGAAACTACACAGGAAAAACAGAAAAATGATTTTGTTATTCCATTCATTAACGTATTTGTAGATTTTTCTTCATATTCTTTACATCACAGGAGTTGTGAGACAAACTGGGAGAACAAAGAGAAGTTATAAACAGCTACAGCAAAGTAAAGTGAGGATCTATGCACACAGACTACTTAGATCAATTCAATTTCAAGGGCTCATTTTCCAGAATGGGACTCCCATACATACACATAAAAATAAAATATTATGTAATATGTGCTAACCTAATACGTGAGTATGCATATAACCATCACTGAAGAGATATTTCACCAGTTTGACAGAGACTGAATCCCGGGCTGCAGATCAAATAATAAACTACAATGCAAAAGGGTCTCTGGGTGCTTGGGACTAGATGATCTTAAGGTCCCTTCCAACCCA
>NW_009723567.1:5506-5911 GCF_000703405.1 Apaloderma vittatum | reverse complement strand
GGTTCCCACAGATTGGAAAAGAGGGAACATAGCCCCCATCTTTAAAAAAGGGGCTAAGGACAACCCGGGGAACTACAGACCAGTCAGCCTTACCTCTGTGCCAGGTCAAATCATGGAACAGATTCTCCTGTAGCTGTACTAAGGCACATAAAAAACAATCAAGTGATTGGTCACAGCCAGCATGGCTTCACTAGGGACGAGTCGTGCCTGACTAATTTAGTGGCCTTCTACAACAAAGCTACAGCACTGGTTGACATGGGAAAAGTGACTGATGTCATTTACCTGGACTTGTGCAAGGCGTTTGACACTGTCCCACATGACATCCTTGGCTCTGAGATGGACAGACATGGACTTGATTGATGGACCACTTGCTGGATAAGGCACTGGCTAGAGGGGCACAATCCA
>NW_009723567.1:0-5282 GCF_000703405.1 Apaloderma vittatum | reverse complement strand
TGCAGGAGCTTCAACAAGTCAAAATGCAAGGTCCTGCACCTGGGCAACGCTTTATCTTGATGTGATTATTGATACAGTTGCACTTAATTCTCTCATAAGTTTGCTGAAAAAGGTGGTCTAGAAATGGAAGTACAACGTGGATACTTGTTTGGAAAAACTCAGTTTAGAGAATAGCTGTGACAGCGGGAGGATGACAGAGCAGGATTCCCACAGGGGATTGTCCTTGGTCCAGCTCTGATCACCCCTTTTATTAACAGACTGAGTAAGGGAACTGAATATCTTCCTACTAGTATTAGCAGATGATGGCCTTTTGGGAGGGGCCTTCAGTGTTCAAGAAAACATTGGGGGGTTGGACTAGATGATATTCTGAGGTCCCTTCCAACCTCTGACATTCTGTGATTCTGTGATTCTGTGATTCTGTGAACTAATTTAGAATCGAAGAAATAGTATACTAAATATACTAAATATACTAAATATATAGTATCCAGCTCAAACATCTGCCTTAGTCAGAGACTGGAGACTGATGGAGACAAGGATGGTCCTTTAGGAAGAGACTTGTCATTGAGCCTATGGGTCACAAGCTAAACATGAGCTGACAAGTATCATGCTGGTGTCAAGATCCCAATATACAGGGATGTGTAAAATGTTACGGAGTCTAAAAGACATGGCAGTTTCAAAGAAGAAAGAAACAAGCTTCTTTCCTTGGCTCAGAAGAGAATGAAGACCTTAACTGTAACATGCAGTTCTGCAAAAACAGGTTAGAGAGTCACCGATCAGGAGAGATTCAAGTAGAGATGTTGCTACACCGGGACTGAGGAAAAGGCCACAGATGCACTAAGCTCCTTCCCAAGATCCCTCCCATCACGATTTGTTTTAATACACAGGGGAATTAATGCACAAGTACAGAAGTATGTGATGTTTCTTCAACCCTCTAGTTTGTCTATGTGATGCCATTCTAAAACGCCACACGCTAAGAAGGGCTGGGACCCAGGTTCTCCAAAGGATTTAAAAGCAAAGGAGGCCAGCTACCTCTGTGTCTTTTGTGACCTGACCTATGGAAGACCTTCCTGGCAGCAGGGTACCATGTGCAAATGTAAATATAAGCCACATTGTCTAAGGAAGAGTCTGTATGTGAGGAAGAGGTGGAGATCGGTCTCTTCAACCAAGTAAAAAGTGATAGGACAAGGGGAAATGGCCCCAAATTGCACCAAGGGAAGTTTAGGTTGAGTATTAGGAAGAAATTCTTTACTGAAAGGGTTATCAGACTTTGGAACAGGTTGCCCAGGGCAGTGGCGGAGTCCCCATCCCTGAAGGTATTTAAGAGTCACGTAGACATAGTGTTTAGGGATATGGTTTAGTCAAGGACTTAGAATCATAGAATGCATCAGGCTGGAAGGTACCTCTAAAGGTCATCTAGCGCAACCCCCCGGTGGGGAGCAGGGACATCTTTAACTAGATCAGGTTGCTCAGAGCTCTATCAAGCCTGACCTCGAATGTCTCCAGGGACTGAGCCTCCACCACTTCTGCAGGTGACTTGTTAGTGCTGGGTTAATGATTGGACTCGATGATCTTGAAGATCTTTTCTAATCTAGGCAATTCTATGAGTCTGAGAGAGGTAGCTGGGCTTTCCCCAGAGTGGCCCTGACAATGTGCTGACTAAAACTTATCTTGGTGGGAAAGAACCAGATAACAGCTGATGGTGTCAGCATGACCAAGACCAGCACCCCATTTTTTGATCCTGCAAAACAGATCAGAGCATAAACTCCAGCTCCCACTATGAAATGAGAAATGTGCAGCCTCCCTTGAACGGACATCACGCTTCTTTTGAGACTAAAAATCACAGATAATAAAAACAATGATTTGGGGAATCCAGTCTGGGCATTTGGCCTCATATGTTCCCTCTTGCCTCCTCTCAAGTTGTGTCTCTAAATATTTACCTGGTCACATCCCTGCTGCATGGGAATCAGAACAGGAGTCAGTTCTGGCTCTGACTCCTTTTGGATTGGGTGTCCTGATAAAGAGAGTCTGTCTGCTTCTGTGTCTCTCCATCCTTGCCCATCACCCATGACCCCTATCATCTGACCCAGAGCCAGGTCATGCCCCAGAGATGTGAATGCACCCAGGTCTTACCCTGGTCCCTTATTTAACACACTGCACCTTGGTATTATGTTTATTAAGACCTTAGTCCCTCCACTCTCAGGAGAGTTTTTGATGCTGGAAATTAAATGCCCTATTTATCTGCCAGCTGTGAGTACCCCGGGTGTGGGACTGAGGGTGAAATCCCCACACCAGCACCATCAGCACCACCTAATCCCTGCCTCCCACTCAATTTACGGCTCTGACCAAAGCCTGAAGTCAAGCAAGGGGTGGCAGCCAAAAATTAGGTTTGCCCAGGGCCCATAGAGATGCCTCCAGTCCCTTCTCAGGGCCACTAGTGGTGGCACAGAGCGGTCGTGGCTGTCATGTTGGAGCAGTGCATGTTGATGGCCCCATTATCAAGGGTTAGGGCTGGGATGGGCACTAAGCGAATGTTAGATGCTCTCTATTAACCTCTCTCCCTCCCCAACAGGGAAGGGAAAAAGGAATAAGACAGAGACACTTAATGTATTGGAAAAGAAAACCAAACCATCTTTCTTGAAACAGTAATAATATTAGTAAAAAATAATAAAAATAATAAAATGTATACAGATACATACAAACCCAATATCAGATCCAACCCCGTGATGGCAATTCCCACTGATGCTGCACAGCAGGCACCAGGGAAGTCTGAGGCTCAGCAGTTAAGGAGAACTGGATACAGGAGATGGATTTGGGAACTCAACAAACCAAGACTGAGGGTGGAAGAATCAACAGAGTCCTTCTGTCATGGTGGCCGTTGAAAAAAAGAGTTTAACCCCCCTGATCCCTCATCTCTGTACTGAACATGATGTATATGGAATGGAACACTCTTGTCCTCCCCATTCTTCCCCAGAGGTGCAACTCTTTTCTTACAGCACCCCAACATCACACACAAGATTTAGCAGTGACCTTGGCCACTAAAAGAACAAGTATAAGCAAGACCCTTTCTGCATCCCAATCCCTGGTAGTAACTATAAACATCAAACATTGTCACTTCTAGTAGCAGACTTCAGAAACATGCTGTTAACTTCAGAAAGTGAAGTCCTTTAGAAGAGACTGAGCTGAAAAGTAAAATCACTGAGCAGAACTGGTTCTCTTTTAGCTCAAATCAGGATGCCCATGTTGAGGTTTCTGCTGTTGGTATCTGTGACAGCCACATTTCCCCTCAAAATATGGTCTTTCCAGTTCACACCTCTTGCCTGTGGTCTGCAGCGGGGTCATGAGTCTTGTTGGTATCATAAAGTGCCGTCAGCAAACCTCTCCGGGGGCAAATGTGGGCATGTACAGTCAAGTCTCTAAATCAGGAGGGAGGAGTTTTTTTACGGTGTCACGGGTCATGAAGGGAAAACCCTGGTGTGGTCAGCCAGGCAGGAGCGAGCTGCTGGTGTTTTGGGCCCTGCCTGCCCTGTGCTTGTGTTTCAGCTGACCTGCTGAGCTCAGCTCTGACATATTTATCTAGTCCTGGCATCCAGAGATTGTGATTTCAGCCTCATTTATCTCCTTTTCTGCTCTAGGCTATGGAAGGTCCTCTGATGCACTTCAGCTGAGCTGGCCAAGACAGCTGCCCCCAAAATGCTATTTTCTCAGCAGAAATCATAGAATCATAGAATTGTCAGGATTGGAAGGGACCTTTAAGATCATCTAGTTTCAACCCCCCACCATGGGCAGGGACATCCCCCACTAGATCAGGCTGCCCAGAGCCCCATCCAGCCTGGCCTTAAAAACTTCCAGGGGTGGGGCTGCCACCCCCTCTCTGGGCAACCTGTGCCAGGGCCTCCCCACCCTCCTGGGGAAGAACTTCTTCCTCACGTCCCATCTGAACCGACCCATCTCCAGCTTTAATCCACTTATATCATAGAATCATCTAGGTCAGAATCATTTAGATTGGAAAAGATCTTTAAGACCATTGAGTCCAGCCATTAATGCAGAAATGTCAGATCCACCACTAAACAGTGTCAAGTCGTGATGGCTTGCTGGGATGTGGACACCAACAGTGGGTCCAATGGATGCCATGCGTGGGACAGCGTGGTTGTGGGGTAGAAGGTGCTAGAGAAACATTACTTCCAGATAAATCCTGTTAATTTATTAGGATTCCAGCCATATCTAATCTCCCTAGTCCCTCCCTCATGGCAGGGCGCCTGCTTCCAAGAAAATGATTGTGCCATCGAAGCGTGGCTTCCAGCTATGAATATTTGCAGAGGTGCAGCTGAGAAATAACACTTGCTTTGCCCAATAACAAAGTTCGTGAAATGCAGACCATGACTCAATGCCTGGTGTTTGTTCCTCTAGATTCAGAAAGAGTAGTTTTGATTTTTATCTGCTCCAGAGTTTTAATGCCATGTTTCCTTGGAGGTGGTACAAGTGCCTCCCGTGAGGTGTAAAAGCTGCAAAGTTCAGAAGAGCTTGAATGTGACACCCAAGCCCAAACTGAAACTAGGCATGACTTATGCCTGAAGCCCCCGCAATGTTATGAAAATCTTAACCTAAACGTGTAATGAATCCTGCAGCACAAACTGTGGTTTTCTGTGCAGTAACTCAAGTGTAGAAGAGTTCTTGTTGAAATTCAAACTTCTCTTTGATTTCCAAGTGTTTCTCCCTCCTCTAAGCCCTTGCACATGGGAGTGAAAGGTTTTTGAGATTACAAGTGGTTTTTTCCTCCCTTATAGTGATTCATATTAGGCTTAGATTAGTCTTTAGATTTATTTCAGATTAATTTTTTAGATTAATTTTTTCAATTGGCTTCAACTCAAGACAAGTTCAGTCATAGGAAATTTCAGGTCAAAGGAGGAATCCGTGCTGAAGTTATAAGCTGCTGAAGACAGAGGATGTGAGTGGAAAGTGGTGGTCGGGGCTAATCACCCAGTATTTGGTGTGGTAACATCATTGCTTCGCGGCACGTAGCAAAATCCAACCCATTTTCATGGCAATACCCTTTTCCTTTCACAGCATGTGCTCTGGGGAAAAGAAGAGGATCAGATTCTGGGTTATAAAGTTGGATTTCTGGTAATTCTACCCTCTCTTGGTCTTCCATGCTCCATGTCTCAGTAGACACATTCATGGGTGTTTAGATGTGAATGGTCAGAATAAGAACAGGCGTCACAAAATTGATAATACCTCAAGCAAATTTAGTAAACTTAAATATGAAAAATTTATGTGAGATGAGT
>NW_009723566.1:59611-119854 GCF_000703405.1 Apaloderma vittatum | reverse complement strand
CTTTCTGCCTTTTTTTTTTTTATTATTATTTTTTTTTTTTATTTCGCCGCTTAATGGGGTTTGTTAAATTAGTTTCAGGGCGGTGGGAGGTGCTTGTTAACGCCGAGGTGCCTTTTTTTTGTATCTCAGCGCTGCTGGGTGCGTTCCAGGCGCTGCAAACGGGGCGAGTTCTCAGCCCGGATCGGGAACGGGCGGTGCCGACCCGGAGGGCGCTGCAGGTTTCGTCAGCTTAGTGGTAATGAATTATATGATGCTGATTGAAGCCAATGACCGGGAAGGATCTCCAGAGGTTCTCTGTTTATACTTTTGCCAAGTTGAAAAATTCTTTATGTGTTTTTTTCCTACATATTCGAACGTTCCTTTCAACTCTGAATTGCTCAGATGTTACACTTCTCGAGACTTTGGGCGGAGATTATTGCTAGCAGACCTCATTGATAGGATGTTTACCCAGACATTCAATTTATTTTTGCTTTATTCTAAATTCCCCGTCGTTTGTGTTGCTAAGCTTTGGGTATTGTGTCACATCATCTTGACCCAGTTAAAAGATTACTAAACCTCCTAAACTGGACCACAAAAGCTTTTGTCTTTTTTTTTCAGAGTATTCATAACTCTGTGTTATTTCATTAGTAAAATTACCTTGCTACAGTCTTAAACCTTTCCCATCCATGACAGCAGTGAAAATATAGCCCCAATGTAGATGAATGTTCTTTATTGTCTTCTGCAACATTTAATTCCATTTGTGACACTGAACCAGGGTTTCTTTGCATTACTATCTCTGAGCCTATCCATATTTTAGGTTGTTTTTCCCTGGAAGTAGTTATTTTCTGTGTTCTACGCCCTCGCTTGCTTGTAGATTTTCTGCCCACATGTCTCACTTCTGTTAGCTTCTTTGTGCTAATTTCTTTGTCTTCTACAGTGTTTTCAACATTTAGTTTCACGTGAGAATTGATTCAGTAGGCAGTGTGTCCCTTAGTCCAGTTCATTAATAAAGACGTTAAATGAAACTGTAACTAACGCTAATCCCTATGGCACACAGCTGGACACTTCCCGTCCAACCCAGTACATTGCCGCTTGTCATTACCCTTTGCTTCTGGTGTGACAGCCAGTTTTCAGTCTATGAGACAGTGTATCACGTCCCAGCTATTTGGAGTTTGTGCACAGAGCAAGAATTTTCTAGAGAAATTGCATTGAACGTTATCTCCCGTTGCTTTGTTCCACCAATGATTAAGTCTAGTTTTAAAAGTAATCAATTCATCTGATGTCTTGTTCATTAGTAATCTCTTTATACTACCATTTTGTCTCAGTTTTTTCAAATTTTGCTTCCGTGTTGTCTGTGTTTTGTTTCTGTTGTCTGTATTTGCTTCTGTATTGTGTGTCAATGTCTGGCAAATATTTGCCAAGATTGTCTTCCTTATTTGAAAACCAGGATACAAGTATGTTTGTGTTTATTTATTTATTTATTTATTTATTCATTTAAAAGTCTAGTATGATACTTCAGAATGCAGAGCAAAATTAGTTTTATCTTACAGTAACATATCTACAATAATAAGCCTGTAAAGAGAAACAAGGAAGAGAACTAACTCTTCATGTGTAGATTTCCTGGAAAGACTTTTAAAAGGTATCTTACATTTGTTTGCTATCCTCACTAATTTCTTAAGAATTCCTTAAGATATTGAGACGTATATCAGATAGACATGTTTATTTGGTGTTTCCAGGTATGATTTTTTTCTTTGAAAGTATGTTTTTCATTAACATTTTTGAGTACTTACTGATCAGCTCTTTTCAGATGTTTCCAGTTGTTCTTCTTTCTTATACATTTCTACATGCCAATGTTTAATGAATATCTCAGAATTACATTTTTGGTAGTCTGTTACTCATGTGTTGCCACAGTGTCTGTGTGCATTTCTTGGTTTGAAGTCTAATGCTTTCTGATCAGAGGCACCAGGCATCATTATATCTTCACATTCCTAATTCTGCCCTCTTACTGGAGTTCTGTACTGTTGGTGCCTCTGCTAAAATCTTTCTTCTCCAGATAATGACATTGCTGACAAAATTGAGTATCTGAGATGTGTTTTAAAAATATTTGTTTGAGGAGTTGAAGACATACTGTGAAGGCAGTTATATAAGTGAAGTAGACCTTGCTGCTGGGTCTCTCATTATTTGTATCTAGCATATAAAGGCAAGATTTTTCCAAAATAAGAGCCAAAATGGTAGGCACCTTAAGAACTGGAGTACATTCAGAAGTGCTCAGTGCTGAGCAGCTGCTGTTGGCTTAAGTGCCTTGATGCTCTCCGCTGCTTTTGTCATGTAATATGGATAATTTTTCTTTAACTCAGCAGTTCCTTTGATTCTCATCTTAGGGTCTCAGAAATGTATCTCATTTTGAGAAATGGTGCAAATAGGCAATAAGTGTAGTAATATGAGTGATGCTACTGAATTTTGTCACCACTGCAGGTAGTTTAAAGCCAGTCTCGAAGCTCATCCCATTTGGCTCTGTTGCCAGCCAAAGACTTAGAGACAGTAGTTAAGGTTTCTGCAGTGGCAAAAACATCACAAGGTATCTATACCTCAGATAAATACTTATTTTACTGGCTTTTATAATGATTTGATGACCTTTTCTGCAGTGTGGTAATCGTAGGCATTCAGATAGTGCCATTCCTGAGAATCTCCTGTGGCCGTTTCCCATAATTCACTGCAATTTTATCAAGAAAATCTTAATGCTTCCTTTCCTGTGTTTCTGGCTGCGGCACATCATATATCTGCCTTCAGATTTCTGACATCTTTCCTGCCCCATAGGACACAGAAACAAGATCCTTTTTTTTTGCTTTTTCATCATGCATTTCTTTTTAATTAGTGATTAAGAAACACATGGCATTGTTGGAGACTGGTGAAAACAGTGAATTGTTTCAAAACTTGAAGTTATTTGCTAGGCAAATACTTCTAATAATTAAATGTAGTGATTTCTTTAAATAACCTAGCCTAGAAAGTTTGAAGCTATTGTTTGAGAATTTGTGGAAGACACTGGCTGCAGACAGATCGTCATGTATGTATGTTCAGTGCCTGGTTGACCTGAGTGTCAAAATGGGAAGATTGGAGACAATAATCCTTGCTGATGCATTAAAATGGAGAGATTAGATTATGTATCGTCAGCAACACGCTGTGAATAACGAGCCTCAGCGTAGGGCTAGTGCACCTGTCATTGCTGGAGGGCAAAGAAGCAGGCGATTCCAAAGGGAACTGACCTTTTTCTTTCAGGCATTGAGTCAATCCTATATCCTAAGGCACACATTCTGCGTTAAAATTACTATAGCTCTCCTGGTGTTATGCTGAACAGCAGACTCTGGTGAAAATCTATGGGAAAAAAAAACCTGCAAAAAAATTATGGCGATGGTAGTTTATGTATTGTTTTTAATTAAGCCTTTATAGAAAATATATTCTGTAATTTTGAAAGACATCACTGAAACAGTTAAGTTCTTCTTTGATAAACTGAAGTGAAGTTTAAAATAAAATTTGAAATCCAGCTAGCTGGATACCAGAGTGTAGATGACAATATTTATCACTTTTAGACAATATTTAGACAATATTTAGGCAATATTTATACTTTTAGATAATGTACTGCATATTACAGTGTATATCCGCTGTTTGCTACCTCAGCTGAATTTATATCTCTAAGATCTGATTTACAAATAGACAACTTTCTGTTAAATTATTCACATCTTGTAATAATTGATGTAACAGAGTTGATCTTATGCTGGAGCATATTTGATCATAAATTCAATGAAAGCAGCCACCATCTTTGTGATGTTTGTCCAGCTAAATCCTTCAGTGAATAAAATAATAAAGATGCCAACTGTGTTTGTTTTATGATCAGTGCTGCAATAGAAGGCTGGAAATATAAATGAAAAAAAGCTCACATTTTTCCTCTTGGATTCATAAACTTAAAGTCTTACTGCAAAAAAAAATATGGAAAAAGTAAAATTTTTACTTCTCACATTTTCAAGAATGTATTGTTTTTGTTCCTATTGTTTAGGAATCCAGTATAGTTTTATAATATTGCTGTTGTTTGGACCCAAATTTATGAAATCCAGGGAAATCTTGTGAAAATAGATGAAATATATGTTTTTCTCCCTGACACTGCTGCAAGTTAAGAATGGACCATCATTTTTGCTGTGACACCTTTGGTTAGATTCTATTGCAGTCTTAATTCTCTTTTTACTACTGTATACTGTTAGTGTGCCTCATGTTAATTTCACCACCCTAATTTATGAAAAATCATGCCCCAGATTATTGTTGGCCTTGTTTCAGCATTATGACTTTTGTAGAATAGTGTTATATTCCTTCTATTTCTTTCATATTTGATCCTTAAATTGCCCTTGAGTCAAGCTTTATTCTGCAACCATGAGGGCATGAATTTTTCCCGAGATGTTGACAGATAGTGTTTGGTGAATATCATTTTTCTGTCAGCTACAGCCTACATCTATACTGCTAACTAAAGCAGAGCCAGGCACTATCTTCTGGCCCCGAGGCCATGTGGCAGATGTTAGCTACAGCTGTACTGAGTAACACTTGGGCGTGTATCTCCTGTGGGCTCTTTGTGGTTCCCATGCAGCTGCAATTATTGGTTTGGGGATGTCCGATATTAGGTTTTTAGTTCAAATTTTCTGGAATAAGATCAGGCCCATGTTACAGACCATGAGGATTATGTTTTCTTAGCATAAGACTGAAGGTATTATGTTGCTTGTAGGAACCTTCGTGGTACATTGCTGCCTTTTGGGAATGGTCATTGGCACAGGTTGTTCCCTGAACTGTGTCTAGGAGTGGTTTTGGAGAATCACAGAATCATTGGAGTTGGAAGGGACCTCCAAAGATCATCTAGTCCAACTCTCCTCCTAAAGCAGGATTGCCTATAGCACGTTCCACAGGAATGCTAGGTGGCATGGGCTAGAATAATCCAGGGGTCACTGTGGACACGCAATAGTTTATCAGTCAGATTCTCTCCCTAGCCCTGCTTAATTTGGTGGTGTAGGCTTCAGCAGAGAGGTTCTTAGTATTCCCTGCCCTGTGCCCGCTTAAGCATATTCCCAGTGATGTTTCTCATCTCACTATAATGCTGACATCCTTTGTCACCTAGGCCTGAAGCCTTAGGGTTGTATTTTATCTTTCCTCTCCTATCCTGTGCATCCAGGCTGTGTTTTTACCTTTTTTTTTTCTTTTCAGTTTTTTCAGGATAGCTTTTGTCCTTCCCCAACCAAGTCTGTCACTCAGATCTTGATTATCGTACTTCTCATGTCCTTTCCGGACCAAACCCCTTCAGATCATTTCAAGAGCAACCAGTAAATTCAGTGGTGGTTTTTTATGGATTTTTTAGCTCCTCACTCAACACTGGCTGTTTCAGTCCATTGTTTTTGAGCTCTTTCATATCCTTTTCGAAGTCCTCCATAGTTATGCCTCTTCCTTCAAAAAGCTGTATATTTTCTATTCCCTATACTTACATCAGTGATCCTTACTCGTATTTAGGCCGCCTTCTGTCCCTGAGATTATTCAGACTCACAACTGCTGTCATCCTTTCTGGGAATCGGGTGGGCTTGTGAACAGATAGTGCATTTACTAGTTGTTTGTGGTCCTTTTCTCTAGGCTTCTGTTCTTGATTTGAAAGCTACTAGGGCTAGTCCTTGTCTGCCTCAAATGCTTGCCTTTACAGAGGCTTAATATCTATTTAGGGCCGTAAAATGGGACCCAGATGTTTATTTACCCACCCGTCCTGCTTCAGTGGCAGCACACATGACCAAACGTCGCAGAGCTCTGTAGATTCCACATATGCAAAATCTTTTGGAAATCCACTTGCTTATTTTGGGTCATTGGAAGTGGCCTGAGCTCTGCTGGCAGTCAGTTTTTAGTGATAGCTGGCTCTTTGAGAAGTCTGACCTTTAGAGGTCACTGTTACAGATAACAATTTTTATTTTAGTTCTTATATCACTGATGCTGATTTATGCCTAAATAGCAGTAACTGCCTGATTAGCTATCTCTCTTTCAAGCTACTTTGACAGGTTAGGATTTGCAAAAATAGTTCAGAATTTAGTCCTTCCCTAGTGCAAGCCAGTTTCTGAGTGTCAGATAGCACTCACATATATGTGAGTACAAGCATGTAAAATCCACGTATTTCAGTAACTGATATCTAAAATATAGACAATTTGTGGTTTGGTCGTTCACCTCCAACCTGTTTATAGTTAAAAAGACATAAACTGTTGTGTTAAACCCAAGCAAATTTTTAAAAAGATACTTTGATAGATATGTGTGTAGGTATGTAATGTTTCACTTTAAAAAAAAAATCAGAGCAAATTGTGTACTAGAGAGAGATCACTGTTTTCCCCTTCTGCAATGGTCTCTCTGCCTAAGAAACCTTTGAATAATTACACTTATTTTTCTCCCTGTTGAAGTTCAAAATCAAGTTCAGACTTCTTTTAAGAGATTGGCACAAGCATATCTGTCTTGTTAACAAGTATTGCTGCTCTTTGTGTCAGGCACTGGATTTTCAGTCTGCCAACTTCTCCCTATTGGAAAATGACCTAATGTTCCCTTTAGAAAGTATCTGTCTCCATTAATGTAAAGAGAGAGTGGTGTGCTAAATCAGGAGAGTGAATCTGGAGAAGGAATGGTGCATTCTGCACTACAATGCTGGTGTGGATGTGGAGTCCCATCCTGTGTTCTCTTCTAACGTCACCTGAACCCAAGTACGTGAGGGTCACGGAGCTGCAATTAGTTGTGTATGATATAAGTCTGTCTAAATATACAGCCATAATAATACATATAAAAATGCATGAAGCATTTTTGACCACATAACTTGGAATATGTTGCCCATACACACTCGTTACAACTATCTTGGCTTACTTCTCTCGGTGTTTACTAGTTCTGCATCATTTCCTTGTTATGTCTTAGCTTAGGAAGATAGTTGCAAAAAAAACCCAGGATGCCTACTTGTACATAATTGCTTAGTCTCATTGGGTTCAACCAGGCGACTCATATACATAAAGTTAAATACATGCATATGCCTGGGGTTTGTCTTCCTGAGCTTGCTAGGCTCGGGGCATTCTCTGTGCCTCCAAATCTCTATCCACCTTTAATGAGCTGTATAAATAAATACAAAGTACTCCTGTTCATTCCATATCCATAAAAACATATTATATTAGCTGAGAGGTATACAATAATAGGAGAGATCAGACCCATCCGATGTTTTAGGGAGCTGTGGGACGACAGGACAAGTAGCTGCGTCCAAGTGGTTGACGGATCTGAGGCCCCAGCAAGACAGATTTGTAGGTTAACTGTGATAAATGATCTTTGGCTTCAGTGACTAAAGCGAGGTCACCCTTCTCGGGGCACTGCCTGCATGCTGCAACCTTGCAGCAAATTCTTGTTGAAGTACTGAGCAAACAGACCAGTTCTTATTTACATTAGAATGAAATTAAGACTTTGCAAACCCAAGATGGTAAAATATCAGACAAGAGGGCAGAGATTTATAAGGCAGTGCTAATGTTTGTTTGCTAGAACTTAGTTCTGTCTTTTTCTTTTTTTAGTTTTCAAAAGGCTATAGATTCAAAAAGACAGCTGTTTTTTTCTTTCTCTAGTCATTTAATAAGGAAAATAGGGGAAACGTTGTTTACTATGCTGGTAGCTGTACGCGCTTGACAAATTTGAAATTCATAGTTTACTTTTTTTTCTTTAGAGTATTTTTTTTTTGCTTGGATTTCTTTGGAGAGAAACAATTCAGGTTTTTGGAGATGGGAGGAGCAAAAGCACAGATCTGTGTGCCAAAGGTTTATTTCAGCTATTTCTATCATTTTGGGGGCTTATTCCGTCTTTTTTTTTTGGCTTATGTCCAGTCAGTGAGGAAAGAAATATGTGAAGAAAGAATGCTGTGGAACGTTAACTCCGCTGCCGTATTTTTCTCCTTTTATCATGCCCCAAGATTCAGTGAAGCTGATATAAATTCACCATGCCTTCTTTTAAAAAGCATAACAGAAAGGCATTCTTCCTTTAAGAGTCTGACTGTAAAAGGTGATTTTCTTTCACTCAGTTTGGTTTAAGCCTGTAAAAAGCATTAAGTGAAAAATCTGATATATTTGTTAGGGCATTTATTGCATTACTAACTTATATTTTCAGTTCTCACTGAAAGGTTTATAGAGAACATAAACCTTGAATAGGTTTTGTTCAGGATTAAAGATATATTTTCTCCATTTTCTGTTGAAATAATAGCTCATAAAATGATTGGGGTGTTAGCAATTATTTTTAGCTCTATTTATTTTCCAAGGATATTCTGTTCAACTTGCTGGGGTGCATAAAGAAGGCCTTTAAAAAAACACTCTCATTGATCAGAAGATTCATGTCCTTTAAAGAATTTCAAAATAATCAAAAGCTTGTGATTAGATGTCACCACCGTGTTGTTTTTCTTCATTAATTACACGTACAGCAAGGAAAACTCTTCCAGTAAACTATAAATCTTGCATATTCAGTAGTAGTCTGTCATAATGTAACTAATACACTAGGTATTCCATAATTAACATCTTTAATACTGGGCTAAATAGGGTACTGGAAGAATTAAAATGGCTAGTTGGTGGTGGTATGTAAAATCAAAACAGAAGTAATTGTTAAATTTTTTCTGGGGCAAAATGGTAAGGCTTGTTCTGATTAAAATTTCTTAGGAAATACCTTTTTCTGGAAAATACCTGCATCTGGAAAAACTGATGAAAACTGAGTGTAATAATGTGAAATACTTTAGATATTCTTCTTTTGGTTTAAAGAATTAGTTGTGGCTTTAAACAGTAGCAGAATACTCTACATAGCAGACATGTTGCCTCGAATATGACAGCCTCAGAATTCCCAGGAATTAAGTTGCGTGATCGTATCACAGAAAGCCACATTCTCAGTAGCTTGGAGTATGTTATCACTGGACATGTATTGTAAGTTTACTGTTTAAATAAGCTTATTTTTCTTGTCTTTAATGTCTGTTATGCAGACTCCGTAGTTCTTGCTTCATTTGATGCTCCAGCACATATTATCCTGGCAAAAAAAGGTACCTGGTATCAAATGTAAACTTTATTCTCAAATGGGGGAAATACCTGCAATGTTGTCAATGAACAGTGTTGACAATCTTCATGCCCCAGGTTCTTCATGGTAGATGCTGGGTTTCTTTGAAAGATTTCATAGTTCAACATATTTATTCTGAAGTGTCAGAGCAAGAACCATCCTGGGTACATATCAGACCATAGAAGGACAAAGTTCAGGATCCTGTTAAATCTGTTGTATATTGACTGATTCTCTTCAAGCTTAGCATTTAAAGCTCAAATCAGCCAAATTCAATTTTTAAATTTGTGTTCTGTAAGGGTATTAACATTCTACTTCCTATTTGAAGCAAACGTTTCAAGCTGGATGTCACGAGCAGTGGTGCATTGTAGAACTACAGTAATACATCTGAAACAGGCACTAAACCATTTCAAATCTATTGCAGAAAATGTGAAGGAGAAAAAGTCTCGTATCTAAGTTTTTGGTTTGTTACATTCAGTGATGATACATACAAATGATTTTATGAACTAGTCATGGCTGAGCTTAGTGGCCATTATCAAATGTGAATAGCTGTGAGAGGTTGGATCACTTCGTTGTTTAACTTAGGTGTGACCAGACTGAGTCTCTGAAGCTTCATGTGACTCACGAGCAATTTAAGTAAGCCTCTTAATTCTCATTCTGAGAAGTTCAGGAGCTGCAGCTGTAACTACAGGGTCAGTAGATTCTTTAAAAAATGTATAAAGTGTATAAAAATGATATATCTAGAGGTAAATCTATATTAATTAAAACAGAAAAAAAGTACCTAGTTGCCTATATTGTTCAACCTTCATTTGTTAATTTTTTTTTTTTCATGAAATGCTTTTCATCTTGGCTGCTTTACAGTTAATGGCATCTGTGCAACTATCAAGTGAGAATTAGTTCAGATGGGTCAGGGTTATTATTACCTTCCTGGAATGCACTGAATGAACTTACCTCCAAAGCTTTCCAAGTGAGGCTCTGACCTTTCTGACATTGACCTTAACAGCAGTGCTAAAGAATCCAATACTTATACTTTTATCTCGGTTCCATATCAGTGAATACTTATCATTGGTTGTCATGGCTTTTATTTTAATAATAAACATTTTAACCACCTTTTCAGTACTTCAACAGATAAGAGTGCTGATGCTGGGAGACGGTAATATCATTTAAAGGGATCAAACTAATTTCTACATTTCCAAAGAGTTAGTTTCATATACCCTTATGGAAATTGTGAAGGTCTGAAGACTCTGGAGTGCAGTGTTGTGCAGGAGCACAGAGCAAGGATGGACGCTGGTAGCAGTGTAGCCATGTTAGTGCAGGATGTGCCCCAGCCTAGCTCATCTAAGAAGCTTGAGAGGGATGTTGCACGCATGTGGCAATCTTGCTTCTAGTGAGGTAATGAGCTAGAAGAATACAGTTAAACCAATGGCCTAGGGAGCCTGGAGACCGTACCTTCTTACCCCGTGTGTGTAGAGAGCTCAGTGTTTCTGAATCTAAACTGCTGCCAGCACCTCACTTTGAGGAGAGCAAGAGGGTCATTGGGTGTTTGGAGACCTGCCTTTCCTGTCAGCAGCGCTATGCAGGTGTGGGGGACAATCCCAGCACTGCAGTGTAGTTCCTGTGGCTGTGTTTGACTGTGATGTTGACTGTATAGTTTGGCTTCAAGTACCTCTGTGTTTTACTGTAGAGCAAATTTCGTATTTTGTGACTGATCAGCAACAAGTAAAACCCTGCTTCAGTGAGCCTTCAAAAGCTTTTGTCTCTGTTCATCAGTTTTAGTCCTCAGTACCTTCTGTGTAAAACACTGAAAAAATGGTAGTGTCTTTACTCTGTTAGATTCTCGTCTTGAGAAGCCACTTTACACCTTCATCTGTATCAAAAGCTATAAGCATCGCATCAAAACTTGCGCTCACTTGTTGTGGTTTCATGATGGCTAAATAAATTCTACAAAAGCTCCATGGAGGCACACCAGGCGCGTTAGGGAAGCAGCTACTGACGCTGGAGCTGGCACATCAAGTCTTTGAAGACGGTAGGCGTTCTCGGCATGGCTGTAACAACAGAAGAGACTGTTGATATTTAGTAAAAAGGAAATGTTACTTAAAGTAGGCCCTGCTCCAATTTATGTGCTGCATAGCTGCTGCTGGTAAGGTCTTGCATTTGTTCAGAAGTGCAGACTATCAAGGCAGATGAGGAAATCAACTGGTCAGAAGATAATAAATTCGCAAAATACCCATTAAATAGAATATACGGTGTTGGCACAGTTTTGTGTCAGAATTCAGGAGAGGCCTAAAGCCTGGGTCAAGGAGCAAAGACTGCCAACCTCAAGAAGACTTGGGTGAAAATGGGGAATACAACCTTTATGGCAGTGTAGTGTAGGTGGGATACCACAGGGACTGTACAGGAGCCCTGTTATTGAGGAGACCACGGCTTCCTCTGTGAAAGGAGCTGCCAGGGTTACCGTGTGCCTTGCCTGATTTGCACCAATTTGTTTATTCTCTTCACACCATTAAACTTTAAACTCTGGTAAATGGTGTTATTGTTCAGGTTAAGTGTGGCTTTGTCTTTCAGCACTTCAGGTTGCAAGAGATTGTTTAGAATAAAGAAACAGAGCTGAGATTTCTAAAGGGAATCAGGTGCCTCATTCCTCTAGGCCATGCTATAAACACCGGTTGAGAAGTGAATTCACGATATGCTGCAAGAGCTGTATCTTCACACAGAAAATATGCACAGTAAATGATTTTTGCTTTGGGAAGTATTTACCTCATGCTGTTAGGAGTATATAGACAGCGTATTATCTCCCTTTGTTTTAATGCCCATTTGTCTTAATTATTAATGTGAATTTGAGCTGCCACCTTCACTGCATTTAAAAGCAAATCACGCCAAGTTCAGAAGTTCACTGCACATGCCCAAAACTTTTTTTTTTTGTCGAGAGCTTAAACCAAACTTCACTGATCTTAGTCATGTTCTGCTTGACCAAATACTGACCTTCCTCTGCCGCAGAAAGACATTTAAGCCTGTTTTCTGAAATTAAATCAAATTCTTGTAATCCAATGAGATTTACAACTGCTTGGGTCTAGTCAGATTCATATATGTTTAAAGTGAGACACATTCATATGATGTTTGTTTTTCTTGAGCTAAAACTGTATCTAGCATTTGGGATTAAATTGAAAATCAACTTATTTCACAAATGTCATCAGAGTAGGTGTGTAAAAATATTCCCAATATTTCTCAAAACAGTATCTACGTGTTATTTAATACTCATTGCCAAAGATTTCTCTGTGTTCTGCTGTATCCCACAATTTCTGAAAGTATGTGTGCTGTCATGGCTAATAACTATTCCTCAGTGATTAGTGTGACAGTAAGTGAAGCGTGAATATTGAGACTTGCCATATCATGCATGCCAAGTTCCTATATGGCCCAACTGCTGTGAGACAAAACATGCTATTATGTTTTAGACACAAAGCCATATTGTATGAAATTCCATCCTGTCACATACCAAAGGAGGTGTATTTAAAAATCAAATCTTTTTTTTCCTTTAGTTCTTTTTGTTAACTTTTCTGTATTAGATATTTAACTGCTAGAAAATTCAGCCTTTGTCCCTACTGAACAATCATGTGTCAAACTTATATCAGACAAATTGTTAATGATTTAAGGAAGATATTTTAAAGAGGCTATTGGGAAAATAAAAACCAAAAAACCTTAAACCAAATATTCCAATGTTTCAGACTGCTGAGGTTATGCACTAAATGGGTTTGTTCAAACAATTCTGATGTAGCTGATGTAATTTAAATACAGTGCATTTTTCTTAAATAAAAGAATAGCTTGTCTTTAAACAAAGCAGCAAAATTAGTCACGCATTCCACTAAGGCATCAGTTTTAAGGCTGACAACCTTAGGAGCCCACATGCATATGCCTTTTGCAGTGTCCACTGATTTCCAGAAATGACCTTTGCAGAAGATCATGGGGTTTGGAGAAGATTTTTTTTCATTGTTGCACAAATCCCTGTAAACAAAACTAGAACTTTGATGTAGAACTTTAAAGATACAGCTGAGCCTAGCTAAAGGTGGTGATCTGATCCAAGAGTTACTTGGATGATCTTCTTTGGCTTGTACTGCACAGGAGGTGAGACTTGATCGTTATGGTCCCTCCTGAGTTTAAAATCTATAAATATTTGGGAACATGATACTGATAACGTAGCAACTGCGATCTTCAGTGTTGTAGAAGCAGCTAACACACCACACCCCCAGCGCTACTGGGAGTATTATTAGGGAAGGTAAATGTAATAATTATAGCAGATTGAAGTATTTTTGCAGATTGTGCAATTAATTTAGTCTTTTTTCTATTTATTAATGATAAACCCAATTCTAGTTTTGACTGATTTATTCACAGTTATTTCATTAGTTGATGTGATTATGTTCTGTTGGGTTTATATTGTATTAATGTATAATATGCTGATTATTTGATACTTATCTTTGGCTTCTTGATTGATCTCAGTGAACAGGTGTATTTTTTTTGTTCCTGAACTGGGAAGGTGACTTTGGCTTCCTAAACTGTTTCTACTTAAAATATTTTCAATTTATATTAATTGATCTGATTTTCTTGCTAAAATAGATAAATAAATAAACAAATTAGCGGTATGCCAGCGATATGTTGGTGATCATTAATACAGTCAAAATGCTGGCACTACTCTGTTCAAGAGCATCAAGGAACTGGGGTGTCATATTCTTTTCTCTTGCCTTGCGTTACTTATTTAGCATCTTTGCTATACCTATGGATCCGCTAAGGAATGGTACAGTTCTTACATTGGAGGGTCATATTTCACTACTTACTTACATGACCTCATTTTTCTGACTTAACAGTAGCTTTCATTCCAGATGGAGTTAAGTTTACTATGGCTCCTAAAGCTACCTCTGTGGAGAAAAAAAATACATTAGTGAAAAGAGTTACTAGGACCACTGAACAAGTAATTGGTACAGGTGGGATTAAGAACACAAGACGCACCTCACAGTATAATTACTGATCCATGGAATTTTGGGGTAGGTAGAAGAACTAATACCAATTCTCCCTGAGTATTTACCCCTTCTTTTCCTTTTCTTTGTTAAGAATAACTTTTTCTTCTGGTATTTAGCTGGATCCTTTAATGAATTTTCTTATTAATTTTCACAAAAAATAATGAAGTAATTTCTACAGTCTGGTAGTTTAATAAGTCTGGAGTTAATCTAATTTGAAATCTAATTTATAGGCATCAACTGTTTCATTCAAGATGCCTTATTTTGTCATGAACTGCAAATGAAAACAGTAAAAAAGGTGCCTGTTGGAAACACTGGAGGTCAGCATCTATGTAACTTGGAATAGGAATTCCAAATCCTAATCCTGAGATTCTCTAGGATTATGGCTGATGAGAAATACTGTCCTAAAGTGGTCAGCACTTCTGGGCAATTCATCCCTGGGTAATTTCTGGACAAATATCCTGCCGGTTCTCAAGAAGACATCAGACAGTCACAGTATTAAAAAAATTCTATCTAATGTACAGTTGCTAGAAATTAAAAAGACAGCCAGTGGCATCTTTTTTAAATCATTAGAAATATCAGCACATCATACATATGCCAGCACGTAATTTAGTAGAGGTGTTTTTGACTTCTAAGGTGGTTTTCTTTTCCACACTGAATGTAGTATGAGCATGGACAAAAAAATTGTATCTATGATGTTTGTGACTTAAATTTATCTCTGTAATAACAATATTTTCTTTCATTTAGTGTTTTCAGTGTTGTCTGTTCTTTGTTGCAGGGAGAGTTTTCATCAGTACATATACTGATCCGTATAAATTATGCCATGTCAGCCCAATAAGAGTAACTCTCTTTAATCCGTCTTCCTTGAACAGCTTTCCAGAACATCAGCTTGAGCCAAGCTAAGATGAATATTTGCATGAGACATGCTGTAGGATTATTGATTTTAGAGGATAACACTGTCTTTTTCAAATACTGCAGTATTTTGGGCTGCAGTCTATCTGTTTTGGGAATCAAGTGCAATGAACAATAGGAGACCTTTTATACCCTTCAGCATTTTTACCTGCTGAGATCTTTACTGGGCAAAGGCATGGTTGAATTTACAAAGTTACCTACTGATAACAACAATGTGGAATTGACAAGATTCAGCACCTTTTTTTCCAACTGCATGTTACAATAAGCTTGGTGGCTTTGGAAACTTCAGGGGCAGCATGAGGTTACTAGGCCCAGGCCACATCTTGCTGATGCTTGTTTTACTCTCCTCCTGTCAAATCTATTTTTTTCAGTTTATATTTTCTTTTAATATTCCCAAGCATATAGCTTCCATTAAAATAATGTTTTCTCAGACTTCCCTAGGTAGCTTAGAAAAGATAATTCACTTACAATTTAATGTTTGTATTCCATTAGCACCTAATGAAGAGTCAACCCCCTGCTGTGTGAGTATATGAGAAAATAAGAAGTCAGTACTTTCCGGAAGACAAAGGTCTTTATGAAACATAATACATAAGTTGTATGTTAGGCATCTTTGGATTTTAAAATCTAATACTTCACAAAGTTGTATGAATACTGCTGTTATTTTAAGGTTGAATTTCATGGGTGTAGATGGTAATAACCATTTGTTGCCAGCACTGCAAATTTTCAGTCTGTCAGTATGGTCCATAAAATATAAATGGAAGAATCAAAACAGTTGCTTTCAAGACGCTGTTGCTCATGATCCTTAAGTGTACTAGGCCGGGCATATGTGATATGGTACATTATACGCTCTATATTTGTAAAATGTGTGTGAATTTTGAGCTATCAATCCAGAAATAATTCATTGACTACCTAATTTGAGGAATATCTTTCCTGATGGTGCTCCCAGACAGACTTTGTCTTTATCCTGGCTAGAAAGACTCTGTTTTTGAACTGTGCTGATGGCCAATGGAATTGGTAAACAGAATAACGAGATTGTTTTCTGAGAAAAAAACCTTCTTGTTTGTGTTTCAGGCTGAGCTGTGTGAATCACGCAGAAGATCTAGCCTCCAAACTACTCCAGTGTTTCCCAAAGAACAGATTGTCAGCACAGGCAGCCCTGAGCCATGAGTATTTCAGTGATCTACCCCCACGGCTATGGGAGTTAACTGATAGTAAGTATAACCACCTCCAAATTGATTAAAAAGAAAGACACTGATTCATACAGAGGCATGTGTGTATGCTAACCCTCACATAGAGACAGCTTTGTGGACATACGCAGTCACACACAAAATACGTGAGTGCAATTGTGTAGCTTGAAATTACATAGTTAGCTTGACACAGGACAAAATGGATTCTTTTTTTTTTTTTTGCTATCTCTGCTCAGCAGTCTGCAGCCAGCTATCTTTGTATTTGATTATGTGTGCAGCCAAGAGAATTATCTGAATTTTCATAAAGCAAAAGGAAAAATACAATTTACATATTTAGTGCTTTTCACTTTATAACGCACAGCGTACAGTACTTCTTAACGAGCTGCAGCATACAGGATAAAAATCCAGCCGTGTTTGATTCACACAATCTCTGTCTGTTGTAACTGTAACCTTTAAGAAAGGACTTGGCATTTGGAACCCTGAGAAACACAAAGTAGGCAATCAGTTAATTTGCTGAATTAGACTGTGTAAGAAGAAGACGGCAGATGATACTGTTAACCGAGGATGTTTTCGATATTTACATACATCTTTTTATTTCTTTTGTTAAACAAAATGCATTCCAGTTGACTTGGCAAAAATATTCCTCTCATTGTGTACGCTGACAATTATCTCTTTAATAATTGTAAATCATTTATATAGATATGTGTCCATATCTTATTGCAGTGTTAAAGGCACACATTTATTCTGGGGAAAAATATTATCATACATGATATTTTTGATTGAGAGAAAGTTCTGCTATTAAAAATAGGTTTCACAGGGGAATAACAATCAGCATTTTGCTTTAACTCAACGTGGTGAAGAGAAGCATGCTTGCATTAGAACAGTGTATGTTATTTTCTGCTTTCAAGCACACATCTGTTGGTAAAAGATCTAAATCCAGTACTCTGAGACAAAAAGTTCAGACATTCAATGAGAGCACGTGTGTGTGTAACTATGACTGATTTAATAGTTTGCTTGTGAAAGCTGAGCTCTCTTTCTGAATACTAGTCCACAATAGATTCTGTCTACATCAGTGTCAATGTGAAAACTTTTGTCTTCTGAAAAGTAAATTATCTCTTTTCCATCCTTGACAGCTGTACAGTTCACATTTTGAGCTGGTTCTGTGGCCTGGCTGTCCAAATTTCCTGCTCCCAACTCTGCTCTGAAGAGCACTCCCTCATTTGTAGAATATGGACATTGAAGTCTAAACTAGCATCATTAGATTTTGCCCATTGCTCTGTCACAGACCTTGTCCTTGCTCTGCAAAAAGATTCCCAGTTTCCTCCTCTGCCATGCTAACCCACCACTTTCTTTGCTGACTGCAGTACTTTATAAGCTGAAGTGTAAATTAAAGATGCTGTTGAAAGTCTGTCTTTGCTGAAACTGATGCAGAGATTCATTTCTTTAGGACTAATGAAACATCAAGAGTGCTAGTTCATTTATCCTTCTTCCGCTAAATGGAAAACAAAAATTACTCTGCAATGGTGACATCTCAATCCTTCTGACTGTGTGATTTAGTCTAGCCAGGATTTTGAATTCTGAATTCTGCAGTAGTACTTTTCTGTTAATATGGTCTTATTACCCACTTGCCACTTAGTTTATCTGTCAGTGGTTAAATCCAGTTCTATCAGTGAAGTAAATGCCTACACATTATCACTCTGCAGCAGGCTGCCAACAGAGACAGTCTTGTCCTAGTCATTAACAAGCACAATGTATGCAGAACACCAGAGGGGAATTAAAACCACAAAAAATACCTCAGGGTGGTATTTTTAATATGAGAATTTAATTTGTAATTTCACAGATTAAGAATTTTGGCTGCATTAATCCTTTTATCAGCTCACAGCAGGTTATTTGCAGAAGCATAACCATAAGGCGATATTCATTGGCAGAAACACGTCTTTGCATAACGTTAAACATCAGGAGCAGTGAAACCTTTTGAAGGGGGGAGAATAAAGATGAAAAATCATTATATTTTAAAGCAAGGTTCTTCTAAATGCCTCCAGTAAAATTTTGAGTTACAGAAAGACTATTTCTGTGTCTAGTAGATAATCATTATGAAGCATAAATCCAGATGCAAGAAAGGACAATCCCAGTATCAAATACTACGATCTTTTCTATTTAGTATGACTTGAATATACTTGTAAACATATTTAAAAAACAAAGAAGTCATATACTTTGGAGAGTTGGGAAAATGTTTACCGTGTAGTGAAATTACCAGTTTTTGTGATTCTAGTTCTCTGGGTTAATATTTTACATTGGAAACACTTGCAATTGATAGTTAATTAAATGTAGGTACAAACACATTGAGTCTTTATGCACAACAGAAGTGTATGTACACATAAAATCTACTGCCTCTTCATCAAGACACCACTGCAATTTTGCAGATTTCCATAGTGAATAGTATTCATCATGGCATATATTTTATCCAGTTTGGTCCTCGTGCTGAATTGCAAATTTGAGGATTTAGCACTAAAAACCAAGGAAAGACTTAGGTGAGGAGAAACAAAAAGAGAGGGGGGAAATCAGTCAAATGATTTTCCATTTGAAAATATTGTTTCTTTGGAATCACAACATTTCCCAAAAGTATGATGACTCTGCCTACATTGAGAAGTAAAAAAAAACTGTTTCGCTTTCTCTTATTGTTTTTACTTTAGTACAATATATTTACATTCTAGGTAACATTTCACAGGATAAAACTTTAGTCTTATGTTTTATTTTAAAAATGTGTGCAAAATGAGCTTGTGTGAGAAGAAAATTTTAATTTTTATTTTCAGTTTGGTTTCAAGTCAAGGTATCATTTCAGTTGGGTTGGAAGTTCAGTTTCTAGAAAAGCTCTGTCTAACATCTAGCCACTTTCAGTTTTCAGGAAGTACATTAAAAAGATAAGATGATCTTGAAGGTCTCTTCCAATCAAAACTGTTCTATGATTCTGTGATTCTATGATTCTGTGAGTTGTGCAGTTCTGCTAAAAACATCTTATCTGGGAATACAACACAATTTATGATACAACATAGCCTTCATTCATCTCAGACCTGAGCAGTAATCTGTAGATTAACCCCTTTTACTAACTATATGTACTTGTTATTTTCTATTGAAAAAACATCAGTTCTCCCCCTTTTCTGCTTTCATATTTGAGAGCTCATATTGATTTATTTCCACAGAATGAATGTCATTCATAATATATGTTACCAAGGATAGCAGAATATCACATGCAAATTGAGATGTCAGAAATACAGTGGGAAGATCTTGTGCACAAAACGATAGCCAGATGAAAGAGCAACTCCAAAAATGTACAGCTATGCCAGCCATTGGTGAAAAACCAAAGAAAACTGTTAAGGCTCCGGTCAATTTTTTAAACAGGCCATTAACATTTCCTGATGTAATCATGCAGTGACAGCTCTCTGAGGATAGTTTATGTGGACTTTTGTTCACAGAAAGTATTAAAAGTGACTTTTTCCCCACCAGCTTGAGGTATCCTAAGTAAAAATGAGTTTTCATAACATCAGTGTGTGAGTCCTTAACCATTTGCAGTTTGGTCCCTGTGATTAATAGCATCATGTCAACTAATAATTAGTTGCCTGGTGGTATGTGGTTTTTCTAGCTCGTGCAGAAGGGGGTTGTTTTATGTAAAAGAGTTTTGAGTTGTTGGGATATTTTTAACAAGCCTAGTTATCTTTAACAGTTAAAAAAATGAAGTCAGACAAAATAACCTCAGTTCTACTGCATCAAGATTCTGAAGATGTAATATGTGATGTCAATTATTGAAAAACCTTGCTGCATTTTTTCACATTCTTATTGATTTCTAAATGCTCTCAGAGAGAAATTTTAAGATGGAAATAGAAATTATATAGCAGTGTACAGAACATGTAAACACACACAATCTGGAAACAGGTTTTATTTAGAAGATGCTTGTGGCTAAGAGTGTTTGCATCATACAGCTTCCAACGTAATGCATGCAGCTTCTTTCCATTCAGACTTCTTTCAGTGCTTACTTGCATAAGTAAATGGTATATGTAAAAGCTGTATATTTTTACTCCATGTTGTCTTTGCTATATATATTATCTAATTATTTTTAAGTTACTACTTTTGTGGGTAAAAAATCCAAGTTTCTGAAATTACACTCTTTTTTGCAGTGTCTTCTATTTTTACTGTACCGAATGTAAGATTACAGCCAGAGACTGGAGAAAGCATGAGAGTCTTTGGAAAAAACAATAGTTATGGCAAAGGTGTATCCAACAGCAAACATTGAAGAATACCCATGTTCACAACTGATAATGCAGGTAAGACATGATTATTGGAAGGTATATCTTTGAAAATACTCTTTAGTTCTCTTTAGAGAAACAATATAAAATTCAGCTACCTTTCTTAAATTGCTCACGCTCAGGCAGGTAATCTGGTTTTGCAGTAAAGTTGTCAACACGAGGAGTGTATATTTCTGGCCTTGTGGACAGGTTCATTGTCACCGACAGGCTGAAAATACTGGAGAAGTTGGTGCCAGCAGATTAAACACTAGGTTGCATTTAATTTAGACTGGTAATTTTTTTCCTGTGGTAAGATATGGAGAGACAAAATACCTCTTGTCAGCTCTGTTATACTTTGGGCCAAAGAGAAGAAATTATTCATTTAGTAGGTTTGGTAGCTCTGATAGCAGAAGGATGTTCTTGAAGGAGACAGAGGTGCTGTCAGGTTAATGAATTTGGTCTATATCGCTGTGTCTACTAGAACTGGTTTTGTTCCTGGATGGCTTTCATTCAGTACCCCATCTTTTTAGCCATAGTTATTCAGCAGTGAAATACTGTGAAATATGGTATTTGGGTACTCTAGTAATAGAACAGAACCTGGGAGGGGCAGGTGAGTAGATTACAAATTACCATAAGGGAATGGTGGTTGTTATCACATGGCATTAACTTCGGCCGATACACATTGCCCCAGTGTTTGTTCAGTGAGATTTACCACTTGACAGACTCTTCCAGATTAGCAGTATTCCCTTATATAGCTGCTTTACTTATTAGGCTTTTCTAAATAGTTTCATATCACAGTGTTACTCAAAATACCCAAAGTAGAGATTCATTGCATTCAAAACCCCAGACTTGCTTTTTTTTTTTTTTTTTTTTTTTTTAAGCCATGATTGCTTTTGCCTGTTGAGTCCATTGTAACAACTTGTTGTGTGAGTTCTGGGAGCTGAGATAAATGCACATGCTGGTTGTGCACCTATTAAAAGGTATAGTCTCATGAAAGTGTAGTTGATACTCTCATGAAGTCTATATTTAACTCTACTTATTACAATATTAGATACAACTTTCTCTAATAAATTATATTCAGTTTTGCTGTTTTATGTTTATGTGCAATTTTTTTTTAACCCTGTAATGTTACGGAGGCTGTTTGCCTGACAGGCAGCAACTACTGAAAAACGGCAATGAATAGATTTTGATCTTGACAACCTGCCCCAATTTTTGCACAAGCTCTTCACCAGCAAACTATTTAAGATTTTCTAATGTCAGAAATGAGACTGCCTCAGAGCAGTCTGTTTACATCTTTATTGACGAGCTAATCCCTACTTTTTCCTGAGGCTGTGTCCTTGCAGACATCTCTTCAACCTTGTCTGTTCTAACATGACATATCATCCATCTAAAGTAAATTTAGAATGTAGCCATCTGTGCTAAAGACCTTTCGTGTGGAAGCTTATGTACAGAATCTCATTTCTCAGGTATAGCATCTCCTTTCTGTTGCTTCCAAACAAATGTAATTTTTCATTTATACAATATGCAGTAGAAAGTCTTTTTTTTGCAAGTGAGTGTGTAAAATAGCACAAAAGAGAACCATTTTGTCATTTTTACTGAATATATATTTAAGCAGATACAGATGAGGTTTTAAAATTTCATACGTAAGCAGAAAGAGAGAGCCACATGTACCTTGGACGTGCATCACTGTACTGCTATGGTTGCTCAACTGCAGCTTTAGTACTGAATAGAGGTTTATGCTGTGTAAGATCTGGAACCACTTAAGAAATGTTAAGTTGTGACACATTTACATTATTGATTACAGTTTTCCAGCTTGGGACTGAGTTGTGCTAGGTGCTTACAGTGCAATAACATATCAATTCCTCATTGGAGTATTTGACTTGTGATGTAAGATAGGGAGCAGCGCACAACACTGGAAGAGTATTAGTACCAAAGAGAAGTCCTCTTACTTGTACAACGTAGAGAACTGGGATAAATGAGATGAAACTAGAATAGCGCAGGAGGCAGAGGAAGCGTGGACATGGGAACTGGACCTGGGTGAGAAACTGTTAAGATAAGTGGAAACCTTTAAAGGGATGAGACTACCAAGCAAGAAGAAATAGAATCATAGAATCACAGAATGTCTTAGGTTGGAAGGGACCTTAGAGATCATCTAATCCAACCTTCTCGCCATGGGCAGGGACACTCTTAACCAGTCCAGGTTGCTCAAGGCCTCATCCAACCTGGCCTTGAACATCTCCAGGGAGGGCGCGTCCACAACCTCTCTGGACAATCTATTCCAGAGTCTTGCCACCCTTGTACTGAAGAATTTCTTCCTAAGATCCAGTCTAAACCTGTTCTCCTTCAATTTAAATCCATCTCCTGTTGTCCTGTTGCTGGACACTCATGTAAAAAGTCCCTCGCCAGCCTTCCTGTAGGTTCCTTTCAGGTATTGGAAGGTCCGCCCCACCCCTGGCATTTTCTCTTCTCCAGGCTGAACAATCCCAGCTCCCTCAGCCTGTCCTCATAGCAGAGGTGCTCTAACCCCTGGATTGTGTTTGCGGCCCTCCTCTGAACTCATTCCAACAGATCCATACACCTCTTATGGTGGAGACACCAGAACTGGTCACAGTATTCGAGGTGAGGTCTCACAAATAAGAGTCAGTGTGGAAAAAAATACTTCAGGTTTGATAATGTGAAAATGAGGTCTGGAGAAGGCTTAATCTGAATAGCAGGTGGCTGTGATTTTAACCAGTAGAGCAGTGACGGGCAAGTAGGATGTACAGTCAGTAAAATGGATGAGTTAGGAGCTGAGTCAGTTTTTCTAGCAGAAGACTAGAGTTGTGGTAAGAAGGACAGTAGCATTAAGGAAGGGGTATTTATTACTACATGCTCAGTGAAAGTCTCCATTCATGAGGCTCAGTGAAGCAAAAAGATGCAAGTAAAGCAAAAAGAAAGATGACAGTAGTTCTCCAGGGCCATGAAGTTAATAGGTGAAGTGACACAGGTAGAGTTAGAGGGATGGAGGCAAATAGTACAAGCTGTTAAAATGTCAGTGACCACAATCAGATAACATCACAGCTAGTGGCGATAAAGGAAAATTAAAAGGTGCCAGTATTGCAAGGAAATAGATTGATTATGAATAAACAGAGGCAAACAGATACTTACAGCTTGACTCCTGGACAAGGCAGATAAATGTTTTGCCTATCTTTGTGAATAAACTCTACGCATCTATAGAGGTAGTAGGGAAATTAAGAAGGGCTGGAATTTTGAAGTATTCCAATATCCATCAGGAAGCTGTGGAAGAGAGAAATTTATAGATAGCTGCTCTCTATATCCATGTGTGGAGGGGAATGGTTCTATTTTTTTATATGTTTGAATACATTTATACATTGTAGAAGAATTTATTAGAAGATACACACACAAAAAAAAACCCCACAAATAAGGAACCGTCTTTAACCACCTCCAGAAATTCAGTGGTGGTGAAGGAAATTCTAGTCTTATGTCTTGTGTCTGGTCCTTCCTTCCAAGTGTTCCTAATTTCCTTTTTTTCAGATAGAATAAGAAATAAAATTGAGCGTGCCAACAAAGAAGCTGTGCCAAATCTTGCTCTTTAAGAAATTATCACCCCCCTGCTGTTCTCTCCACGTGCTTGCTAATTGTTACTGCCCTAATAGGGCACCCACGGAATTAAATCCACCTTTCTTTGGGATTTGGAAAGCAGAGAGACTGGGCTTTGCCCAGGAGTGGCTGAGACGTGGACAAGCATCATCATCTGCCAACTATGGAAGCAGCAATTTCTGACAGATTGGTGAAGGAAGAAGCTAAAGGCAGTAACTTTGTGAATGGCTCCATCTTCATTTGTTAGAGCTCATCTGCTGCCTTCAGAAATAGCTGCAAGGAGCAGCTAAAGGAATTGGTGCATCTCAGAGAATTTCTGCTGTCGTTAAAATAGTGTAGTGCTTCAGCTGCCTGTCTACAGCAGAGCTGCTTACAAATCCAAACAACTCCTTGAAATTGCAGTAGCCTAGGACATGTTTCTGAAAACCTAGATAATCCCTGTCAGGCTCGGACTACTAATAGGGTCTTTGTGGATTTACACTGTGTCATTGTCTTGGGCTCCACAAGAGAGACAACACATTTCACTGCCTGTGGGGAAAGAGCTGACATTTGAAGTTACCAAGGTCAATGTTGAGACTGCTCCCTGCTGGAGAAAATTGGCAAATATGTGGTAATGAGCTCCATTTCACACAGAAGAATCTGTCAGCAGTGAATGAGACAGGGCTTTTGGAGGAGAAAGGAAAGAGAACTTCTGGCCATGTTCAAGGACCTTTAAACCTTTGTGATAAAGCAAAACACTTTTATTTGGGTTTCACTGGTTTGGGGTTTTTTTTCCCATAGGCAGGAAGCATCTTTATGGAAGCATTCCCCTTCTCTGTGTATATTGTTGAGATATATTGTACACAGTATTCACCCGTCTCTACAGACACTGTTATGGACCATAAGAAACTCCAGAGATGCTTTTTCTTTTGGCCAGTGACATACATGGCTAGAGCTTGTTACTCTCTGGAGAAGGATAAGTCAAATTGTAAATGAAAGGACAAGGCATTACCTGATACCAGATAGAGCGCAATGTTTTCTTCTGGTGATTTATAATCCCCAGTTCCCATTGGAGGACCAGAGACACGAGATGTGTTTCTGGCCTATTGTCTGCTTCCTGGAGCCAGTAGGGACAGCTTCATTCAGGATGGTAACACCATATGCTTTTAAAGTATTTAACCTGTATTACCATAATGAGATCCCCTGGCTTTCTAAATCTTTTTGACAATTCACTGGAGCAAAACAAAAAGTGGTCTGTATTTGTATTGCTTCACCACACACACATGCATCCGAGCAATCCTGATTTTCAATTGCAGGATGCTGAATTCTTTCTCCTGTGTCCATTTAAGCCAGCAACTGACACCAGCCCAGCCAATTGAAGGGACGATGGCGTCATTTGGGTCAGCTCAGCTGTATAGAACAGAATAAAGCTGAAGAGGTGACAGTCACTACTACAATGGCAAAAATGCTAGTTACTGATTTGGTTTCTTCTGACCAGGGATGTTCAGCAGCACAGAATCATTATGTAAAACTGCCTTTTCCTCTTTGCTAGCTAGAGAGCTGTCTGTTGTTGCATCCCTGTCCAAGTAGTTTACGTTTTGTTTGTCATCTTCACTTTCACGTTTACAAATTGTGTAAGAGTCTCTTCAGCACTGCTGTGTGGGAACTTAATTTTTGCCTGCTCTGCCCTAGTCAAGCTGCAGGGAAGCTATAGTCCAGCAGTCATTCTCATTCACTGCTCCCTGCATTTATGTGTCCTGGCTATCCCAGTGTTGCTGAATCACCGTGGAAAACCATATACTGTGCTTCTAAGTCTTCATCTTTCCAGCTTCAGGGGATAAAACTGTAGGAGTTACAGGGAAGAAAGGTCTGCATAAAAGAGAAATTCTGGACTGAGTTACTCTATGTCAGCCAGATTTTATCACTGCTGATTTAATCAAAAGCTGAAAGTAGCCAGCAGTGCTTTATAGGTGTGAGATCTTGAAATTCAGTGTTAAGTCCAGCTTGGGAGAGAAAAGCAGAGCTCTAAAAGCACAGCAGTGAACAGTTTCATTTTTTAAATGCACCTCTTTTTAAAAATCTAGGTGGATTCAAATAGATGTGTACAAACAGTCATTGTGCTGCTGCAGCTGAAAAGATGGAGCACTAAGCACTGAAGATGGGAGGTTTAAATTTCTCTTGCATCTTTTAGTGCCAGACAATGTCTATACATGAATGTTAAGGGTCAGTTTAATTATTTAACTAATACTGGATTTGCATAAATTGGCTTTCGTGAAAAGGCTAATAAGATGCAGTTGTGGTGGGCAGCTGAAAGCAATTTGAGTTTGAGTCCAGTAATGACAGTACTAAACAGAGTAGAATTTTTAACATCTATTTTGTAAAATGTTAGATTAGTATTAAGCTGTGAAAGATAACTGCAGGATCCAAGATATTTTTTGGCTCTCTAATGCTTTTAGTGCCATTATTTTTGTATGTTAACAACATAATGGTTTTATGAAACTGTTCCAGCTGTGCTTTACTTAGTATCAAAGAATAAGATCACCACACTGACAGAATATGCCCTAAATTTAACACAGAAGGGAAAAACTCCAGGCATTGGACTACATTCTCCTCTTGATATCTAAGAATTTATTATCTTATTTCTGTTAGTTTAAAATGAGAGTTATAGACTGAATTTTGCTCTCTTATTCAACCATAAAGAAAATCCTCATCTATTCAGTAGACTCTGCAAAGAGGGTGAAATGGACTGAGCAAATAGCTGGCCAGTGCAAGGCTGTCTTCATATAAACTACCTGTCTCAAGTGACACGTGAGGACTGAGGATGTAGTAACTGTCCATACAGAATTCCATCAAGTATCCCAGTGTGCTGCAGTAAAGGGAACCCACTGACTGATCAAGGAGTTTATGGGACTTAAAAATATGTTTAACAGTGTTCCTATGTCAGTACTGTAACAGCTCACCTTGTCTGTTGTCTTGTTAAACATACTGTCACTTAATGGCACTCAGTATAAATAGCGGGATACACAGTCTCAGGGCTTTTATGATAAAAATCCTTATTCGGTGTTGGTGACCTAATGTATAGAGATATGGAAAGCTAATTGGTGAAGGATGTCTTATGGTCTCACTGAGCTAGCTGAACACTGGTGCTGAAAGCCTGCCCAATCCGTAGACTGAAAGACCAGGACAGCATCTACGCTGGGAAATAAGTAGATGGAAATAAGTAAGTGTGAACAACATTCCCCAAAACTGTGGGCAGGATTCTGGGAGGAGAGGTAGTTTGGGAGTTCCTTTAGTGTTGAAGGAAGAAAGTGGAAAGAAAGGAAGCAGGACACGTTTATTGTTGCATACTGTACTTGGTAGGACAAGTAGTTCAAACCTCCATGGCTGAGAGACATTAGTGTCTTCCTAGCAATTATATACTCCATCCTACCCCATGTGGAATTAGTGGCTACATGTTGGGGTTTTTTTTAAAGGTTGCAATGTTTCATGGCCAAATCAGCTGCAGAGCTGGCAGAAGAGAAAGGAAGAATTACTCCTATCACAGATAACTTTTGTTGAGGGACGGTATCCTATTTTCCTGCACCATTGCATAGTCTGGAGCCTATTTTCAGTTAATTTCCAATGCATGATAACTTGCCTTCAGCACTGTGAAGATTCATTTTCAAACAATTTTCAGTGTAGAGGTTTTTAATTTAACAGCTGCTTATGCTGTAGGAAAGATATTAGTGATATTTGCATGAATGCATGTGCTCAGTTGCAACACTGTTTATCTGTCCTTCCAGTTTGTTTTTCCTTAAATTTAGGAGATGGGAGGTAGAATCCTCTGTGCCCTAAGTGCACCGTGTTGTATTATTAATATTAGGATAGTAAGCAATTCCCACTAGACAGTCTTTGTGGTCTGTTGATGCTTTAAGAAGTGTCGAGGCATGAAAGGCCGTTTGAGTTGCAGTGGGCTGATAGTCTGGGATGACATCTGAATGCAGAGAGGACAATGTGTAAATGACAATGACTGGGAGGGAGGCAAAAGCGGGTCTAAACTCCCCCTATTCTCCCATGGACAGTCACCTCTCCTTAGGATTATTTCCTCACGTGACTCCTCAGTTAGGCTTTGTCTAAGAGGAGAAGTGGAACCACTGAAGGGAAGAAACTGAGGTTTCCAGACAAAGCAGAGGCTTCCAGCACTGACACACGGGCCGTAACCCGGAGAGACAGCAAAGCTAATGAGAGGCATCGCCTCTCAGGAATCATTTGCAGCATTCAGAATTAATGGAACATTTTACTTTCTGCCAAATCGTAAACAAAAACTGGAGTTTTAGTAATGCCATATACTAGAATTGTTTCCGTGGAGAACGAACTTTGTGTTGCTATTTTGAGCCTGTAGTTTACGTTGCCTGATTCTCAACAAAACAAAGAAATTAAACCAACCACTGCAAAATTGGCTCGGAAGGCAACACCCATTAAAGTACGTGTGCACTGAATACTTCTAGTTGTGGGGAGGTTCTCGCCTAAAAATGCAGCGCTGGTTTACAACTCAGTTAAAAATACAGTAATTTATTGTGCCCCATAAGCTGGAATGAGGGTGGATGGGTCTCCCATATGCCTCTATTGTTAATTGCTATGGAAAGTCTGAGGAGGAAAACCCATAAAATTAAGGAAAAAATAATAAACACTCCAATAAAAATATATAATATTGAAGAATAACACTGAAACAATATGTTTGCATATTTTAAGAAGCAGAAACAGAATTGGATATTTCCGTAATTTTGTGGTCTTGTTATAAATCTTTAATGTTGGTGTGGACCACGTATGTATTTTGAATTAGTAATTCAATTAGTATGGGTGATCATTCTCTTTAGTACCTAGCTATTAATGCTCTGCAGCCATTTATGTAACTGTTTTTTCACATTTATTGTAGGTCTGATTGTGCATTATATTTTCTGGCATGTATATTGTGACAATACAGTCACAGCATGTAATATCATGGTATAGGTCTTTTTATTTAAGTTTTCTCCCTTAAATTTTTATTGTACAATTGGTTTTAATACCTCTGTTGTTTAGTATGTGGATAGCAGGTGTATTAAAATCTAGTTAGCTTACAGTCCACCTCCTAAGTTTGATTAAGAATAAAACTAGTTATCTGAAGCCAAAGAAAATCTTCACAATTAAATCTGTCCTTGTGTGCTTGAAAGATTCAGCAGTAAGTAATCTGTCACATCATAAATGAAACAAAATCAAAACAACTGAGTTATTATCATGACTCTGCTTGGTTTCAGCCCACAAAATCACATTGAGACTATGTAGATAACTGTGTTGTTTTATGTATCTGTGTGCAGATACTTGTAAATACGGAGGTGTAAATGTTGCTAGTATTTAAATTAGGTTAAAAATGCTATTTATGGCTTGCATGCACAACAAAAAAAATATTCATAATCATCCCTAGGTGAAGACACTAATTTAATGAGCTTACAGCTCCTAATTAATTCTGTAAAGAATGCCATTTGGCAGAGCAGAATTATGAGGTTTGCATATTGATGGTGGCAGGGAAAAATATATCTGTTTTCTATTTATATGGTAAAATTAACTTGTGTTCTTCAGAAAATGGCATATCTCGGAGGTATTGCTCTCAAAATGATCTCGAGGTGGAAAGAAATCAGTAATTACAGCACCAGGCATTCAGTTCTGTCCTAATTTTCCCACCAGTTTTGCAATGTTTCAGCTGCCTCAGAGACTTAAAGTACTCTCATTAGGTAGCTGCAGAGGCTGCCTGCTTGCCTCCTCCATCGCTCTCTCTCTAGCTTTCTCTCTCGCTCCCCGTCTCTTGCTCTCCCACTTTTTTCCCCCCCTCCTGCCTTGGGAGTGACTGTGAAGATCATTTGCTGGCGTGATTGGCAGGTTAGGGGATTCAATCAGATGAGTTCCTCTTAGTGCGGGTCAAAAAGGCTAGTTAGCAGGAGCTGTCGAAAAATGCCAGCAGCATTCGAAATGGGAAATGTCATGACTTCGAGGCAGGGGGTGCCACCTGGAACAGAAAGCCCCCAGCTCATTAGCAAGTTACAGGATGCAAGCTTAACTGGAGGGAGCAGAGGAGGAAAGATAATACCCAAAAGGGAAAATTATTGTGAAGTGGAATTGATTTCATGTATAATTTGTTTATCACTAGAGGGGACAAATGCTGTCCTCCTGACATGTGCGGAGGAGTGTGGACTATGAATGAAGAAATTTAGCATAATCTCCAGGTTGAGCTCTGGATTTAAAGAATGCCAACTTCTTTCTTCCCAACTGTGGAAATGATCAGGTCATGTTGTATTAATTAAACCTGACATACTCTCAAATGGTTTATCTGGGCAATTTCAGCAATTGAAGAGAACGTGGTAGATATGAGCCACATTCATTATTAACACTGGACAGTGTTTTGTTTTCTGGATGCGGTGAGGTTGGGTTTTTTTGCAGGCTGCTGTTGTAAAAAGACATGTTTCTGTTGCAAGCTGAATTATAACAGAGCTCATTTTCAATGCTTAGTCAGACTGCATAAAATCAGAATGCAGTTTCAGTTGCATGATATAATTTCTTTTCCTGGAACAACTACATACCCTTAGAAAGTATGGATTTAAAAATAAATAAAGCGTTTAGGTTTAGTGTATAAAATTTAATCCGAAGTGAAGACTACAGGGTCTGCTGCCTGTCATGGATTTAAAGAATGCTTATATAAAGTATCAGCGTTACAAAATGCTTAGTCTTCTCTGAGAAATTCTGTAGTGGTAAAATTGCAGGCAAACTCATCATGCCAGGCATTTTAGCTAGCCCCTGGCTATTCATGTTTCCAACCATTCATTTGCTTCACTGGTCGGTGTTTTCATATAAAAGGCATATTGTATATCAGTAGAAATGAACTGCATATATATTTTTTTTCTCCCCATAGTTTTTTTGTTTCTTTTTTTTCAGAAATGTTAAGAAAATAAGAAGGGATCATACTACCTTCTGGAGTCTTTTATCATCATATCTTTGTGAAGCTTTGAGTCTAACTCTGCTCCTCCTGAAGACAATGGGAGAATACCATAAACTTCAATGGGAGTAGGGCTGGGTCCCTCACCAAAACTAGTTAGACACAACAATACCATCTCAGGCTGCGTAAATGAGATTTAAAGGCCATAAGCTGTTCCTGAAGAACTATTTTGCAAACTATATCTCTTCCTGTTAAAGAATTTTGTCCTTTATATATTAAACATGTACTTTCCTCAGAAGTTTGCCGCTCCTGCCTAAGCAGTCTCTTGGTTGAATGCTGAGGAATGTTTGCTTAGTGTTCAGATCCTTGATTTTTCTCAGCTTTCATTTTCTTCCATCCATCAGAGTTTTAAAGTTGGTAATGGAGTAGCCAGGGTTTGCTTTATTGAGTAACCACAGGCTGCTGAATTTCCCTTTTTCCACCTGATATGAATCAGAATCAGATTTTTTAAAAGGACTTTCTTAATCAAAATATTTGCACAGAGACTTTCAGAGGAGTGTTTTCTGGTTTGTATTTCATATGAAGAGCTCAGCATCAAGAGTCAGCTAGTTTGTCAAAAAGCACTGTAAACACAGGCATTCTTTACCTTTCAGATAACTTTTTAGCGCAAAGTTCTTTTCCAATAGACATTGTGAATATTGGCTGCCATATGAATGCACTGAATGCACAAGTTCAGTCCTTTGCAAAGTTCAATAAAGAGAGCAGAATACTGAAATAAAATATCGTCTATGCAGACCTCATGTGAGAATTTTTTCCCACCTTGGGTAGCCCTCTAGGTGCTCAACTACTATTTAAGTAAAAAATTGGCAATTAATTAAAAAAAGTTCATAAGGTATTCATTACTCAATATCTGCTCAGGTGCTTTGTTTGGGGAAGTGATACATGGAGTTACGTTATTTGGATTGAAAACTAGACTTGGATTGGGAAAAAAATATGAAGCTGTCTAGCAAATCTCTAAGTCTTTTAGCTCAGTGGAATAAAGACAAGGATCAGTAAGTGCTGGACAGACTTGACAGACCTTGAGATATATTCGAGGTACCTGTGATGGCTATAGTGTCTGTCTGCATCTGGCAGCAGCTGCTTGGACATGAGCAGGAGGATGTTTTGGCTAGCAAGTCAGGCAAGTGGAGATAAGCTCTTTCCTAGGACTATATGTGACACAGGTTAGTGACCTTTGTGTGTCCTAGGTTCATGACCATAGAAGTGATTACTCAGAATTAAAAAAAAAAAAAAGGCAATTAATATTTCCCACATACCTACATTTTCTGGCAAATAAGAGAAGTGTAGCCTGAAACAGGAGAAAGAATTTAACCAGTACTCCTCATTTCTTTTTTAACCAACTTCTGGGTTTTCAAAACTGACTCAGTGGTTTTTTTAGCTGCTGGGAGTTTCATAATCCAAATGAACAATAGTAGCCAGGAAGGAATTAGTAAATGCCTTACTGTCCCTCAGACATATTATTTCTGCAGTTGTTTGAATTCACTCAAATCCTGACTTTTCTATCCTAAATTAATCCTCTTTTGTTCCTTGACTCTCTAGGGAAGATCAGACAGGAGCAATGAGTGGGAGAATCGCATTTTCATCATCTGTTTTGTACATATTTTCTTTTCTCCCCCAAGCTTCTGAGAAATCACTAGGACTTGCTAGTGTGCATTCTGCGAAGTTACCCGTCTTTGTGAATCACTTTTCAGGCAGGAAGAAGCTCTGACATATGGTCCGTATTCCATGTCAGTGACTCCTTTCATCATTATTTGTATGTAAGAACACTTGCTGTATGAATTGCCTATGTCTTTTTGGGGGGAGTGGATGTGAAGAGAGTGTTGGAAAAATCCAGTGAGGCCTGAGGTCATCTAAACAACTCTATGTAATGTGAGCAGCTGTTGATGAAATGTGGTTCAATCAGTAACATTTCAGCTTTCGTTTTATGTATTATATTTCAAATTAAATAGAGCATTATAAAACAATCCATAAGCTGAACCTAGGATTGGGCCATATCATTTTTTTAACGTGTGTCCATAGTCCTTGACTTTGATATTAGTCACTTTTTAATCTTCTTTTCCATCTGTATTGTTAACTATGGACTGGAATAAACTGATACCTCTCTCCCAAAGATCCTTTTCTGTGACTTTGCCCCACCACTTTTTTCTTTCTTTTTTTTTTTAAATTGTCCTACCTCTACATTAGATAGCCCACAAACCATTTACGTATATTACTAAATCTTTAAGGAGGTATGTTTAGATAGATGAGGCACATTGAAGATTTCTTGTCCTGACCCTGTCAAAATCCTTGACCAGAAACTTTATGAGTAAGGCTTGATTTTGATTTTCTTAGCAGATGGAGCCATGCTTTTGTATCACTAAACCTTGCCATGTTTCCCTAGAGAACTTTAAAGCTGAAACTTCCTGAATTTTCTGGTCCTGGACTTGCTCTCTGGTGTTGGCTGTACTTCTCACTCCCCAAAATCATTTCCAAACTTCAGTTTTGTGGAAATCTATTGCACCAGCTTGTGTGATATCGAAAGTAGGAGTGTTACTAATAAGTCATCAGATGGCAGGATGTAGTCATCTCTCTTTCTGCCAGACTCCTAAATGCAGGTTAGAGAAACAGCAGCAGACCTCGGGCTTTAGAAAGACATTTGAAATGTGCTTCTGTGGAGCAGAGTGGTTTAGAAACCTAATTCTCTTTCTGTGAGTTACTGTGGAAGACAGAGCGAAAATGCAGCTCAGCCTGAATGCATGGCTCCTTATAGAAGCATAAGAGGAAGAAAAAACATCTCCAGCTGCAAAACTGGAGGAAGCAATACTGCTGAAGAGCAGCTAGAACATGGTGGGCAAAAAAGGAAGAGTTCTACCAGGTGAAATCTGGAAAGCTTCTTCTCTATATGGGGCTTCTCACCTATTTTATTAGCATGAGAACAAGCATAGTTTCTTGCTAACATCAGGGAAGCATCAAGGTTTTCATCTTATGTCTACTGAGAGAAGCTGGATGTTCTGAATTTCTGTTGCTAATTCACTCTGTGTTGTGAGAATCATGCACAGAAGTTAAACAACTCCCCCTAAGAAAACAAAAATTCCAGACCACGAGGATAAAATAATTTATTAATATTTCCAGCAACAGCTTCTCAGCTTGGCTCTCAGTGTGGTTTTGTCTGCCATTATGTCCAGATTGATCCACAAATTTAGTATGGTCTAGAAATAAAGGGAGGGGAGAAAGATTTTAGAAACATTTTGCCCAACTTACTCTGTAAGATTCATTCTTCAAAAGGTGGTTGTACACTAGTGTTTGAAGTATAAAAATTGCAAGATCTTTTTGTTCTAAAATATTCTACAAATTTTAAGCAAATATAGTATAAAACTATATACTAAAGGTAGGTGGATGCTACTAAAAAGTGAAAACAGAATCATTAATACGTGAACATAAGTAACGTTGTTGTTCATGGAGTTGTTCCATGACCTTGTTGTCTGAAGCTTTGCCTTCTCTCTCCCTTATCTCTTTCTTTGTTTATTTCTTACATTAGACCTGAAACCTAGAATGTAAATTCTGTAAATCATGGATTTACTCACCTTGTTCTTGGCAAGTCCTACGAAGTTTTGTAGCACTGGAAGAGTGCTGTATAATAATAAAGAACCTCAGTGCTGTGTTTGGCCCGTTTGGCACGGTTGCTGAATTTGCAATGTTAACGCCCAACGCCCCTCCCCTCAAGCCCTGCCATGGATTCTTTGCAAAAGCCAGTTATTTCTTTGCTCCTGGTGCACATCCAACAGGAAGGGAGATAGGAATGTGAAGAGATTTAGCTTTGTCATCCCTTGCTTTTGTATATGGACTATGTACATTTATGATGGATAGGTATCCTGTAAGTCTCGAACTTTCTAAAAGGCAACAGAAGTCCAGCAGACACAAAGTCAGTAAGTAAATGGAGAAGTGCTGTCAGCCCTTCCTTCATTCAGGCTAAACCAGAAAACAGATAAGGGCAGACATGAGGTCACGTTTTGCCTTTTAAGGTAAATAATCCATGCCAGCTTCCCAAGGTTTTCCATCTCAATAGCGATAAATGTGGTCTGTATACAGGGCTGGATCCATCATACCTTATCCCTGTGAGAACCCCCACTGCGTGCAGTGGGACATGGTCTGTGTGTGCATTGTGGGGAGAGGGGAAGAGTAGTGTGTAAAGTGCAGTACATCTGCATAACTTTTGAAGATTTTAGGTTGGTCAAATACATATACTCTGGTGCTAATGGAAACAGAGATTACTTATCCCCATATCTAAGGAATTAGAAAAGTATATTCATGACTCCCTGTAACCCAAATAGGATGTCCATCATTCTGCATTAATGACATAGCTTCATTCTACTCATTTCATTTTTCTTTATGTTTTACCCAGCTGAATAGCTCAGTGCTGCCATGGGGTCCTGTCTTGTATGGCAGACTTTGCCTTTTGAACTGCCTACATCATAGTTTTCTAGAGCTCCCTATCTCCACCGTCATTCCTTTTCTTTACTGTAAGTGTTTCCAGGGAGGAAAAAAAGAAAGAAAGAAAAAAGAAAAAAAGAAAGAAAGAAAAGTGTTTTTTTTAAAAAAAGAAAGATGTGGGGGAGAAAAGAGACTGCTGTGAAGAAATAAAAGTTTAAAAGAAAACCAGAATGAATGCTTCACTTGTTGGCTTTTAGTACAATTACCATACCTTAGGAAATATGCAGGGAATAGTTAATTATGTCTAAGTGAGCTCCTTTTAGAGTTCATGGCAGGCCCCAGCATCCAACTGTCAGTGTTGTGAAAGATTGAATTGGAAGGCTGGTCTCCCTGTCAGCCAGTAGGATGGTCTGCCCAAGTAAAAGAGACAGTGAAAGATAGCTGGGTTAGCGTAGCCTCAGCGAGGGAAACACGTCTAGCATTTGCATACTTCCCCTGCAAAGGGGGTTTAATCCGAAGAAAGGAGGAGATTTCGGTATTGTCAGCCAAGGCTTTGTTCAGGGTGGAGAGCAGATGAAGGGGCCTTTCTGAAGCCCTTGCTCACAGACTGGAGGCTGTGCTGGTAAAGTTAGGTACTTTGGGATTGTTTACACACTATTGTCTGTTTGAAGCTCTTCTAAAGCAAAAGACTTAAAGTATTCCTCCTTGCTAGCACAAAAGCAGGGAATTTATGTGGTAAAAATTACTTACACGGCAAAACTGAACAAGTTCCTTTCATTATCTGCACAAAATACCCTAAAGTTCCTTTTTTGGTGTAGACAAAGTTTCCTGATTCTTCTCGACTGAACTCAAATATCACAAAATGTTTTCAGACTAGGAGAAAAACAGAAGAATTATGTTCTTGAAATGGAAAGAGCAGAAAAATCAGATAGCCTTCAGGCTTAAGGCAGCCAAATTATTGCTGCCTCCTCCAAAACAGTTCTTTGTTAAGCAAATAGACAGTTTCCTGTAAACTAAAAACAGTGTTTTAAAATCTAGTTGGAGTAAAGGATTTTGCCTCTACTAAGATCTCTTCTGCACTTTCTGATTTTTTTTCTCACCTGAGGGATGAGCCAGAAGCCCCAAACTAAACCTCTTTTGTAGATAATATGTAGCAGACCCAGTCCATTCCTTAGAACTTTTCCAGATGAAATAAGTGATTTGTGTTTCAAAAACAAAACCTACTTAAAAGCGTTGGCAGGCAAATCACTCCTCCTTGGAATTGCTATCCACTGACAGTGTACACTACCACCTTCCAGTGTTTTCACATGGGAGAAAGTGCATCATCTCAGAGATATGATTAATATTTAGGGACCAATGAGGCCATCTAACAGTATAGCGCCTGAAAGAGATGACTTTTGCTTCTGCAATTTTTGTGTGATTGCCATAGCCCTAGTGATTTTAGATAGTATTTAATTATTTATGCGGATCACAATAAAGTTCTCATTACTTGTGGAAATAGATATATTATACTATAAAATGTGTTCTGTAAATACATCTGTACATACTTAGCTCATTTTCTCATCAGCTTCGTAGCTGATAGTCATTGCAAAGCAACATAGGTTTCCCTGTCGTGCTTTGTGAGCGTAAGGGTCAGCAAAGTCCTTACTTGAATACAGGTTGAATTTTCTATAATAAAAGTGAGTACTATCTCCAAGGCTTGGCCAATTTCTGGGAAAGAAGTTGAAGTGATTTCTAAGGTACCAAAAAATAGGAGATTGGATATATCTCTATGGATATATTTGTGTCCATTCTGCGGGTATTAAATAGTTACAATTAAGGAAAAAATTTACTGTCTTCTTAATATTAATAAATGACTACCCATACAATTAAATTGGGTTCTCAGTTGTACATGCTATGACTTGTTTGATTTTTTTTAACCTTGGATGGTTTAACCTTATGCTCACTCAGACATAGACAATGGTGTTTCAGCTCAGTTTTTGTTCAGCTATGAATCATAAAATAGTTAATTATCTATTAGCCTTGTTTGCCTCCACATGGTTTTCATAAAACCTCACAGAAAAAGCAGGCAGAAGCAAGTCTGTGAGGGATGGGGCTGCAGGGCACCAGGACATCTCTGTTATTCAGAGTGTTGATGCAACTTAAAAATCAAGTGCCAAAATGGGGAGGTGACTGATGGAAAATGTGCCGGACCCTGTTGCTTCCTGAGCATTATCTGACATCTGGACTCAAGAAAAGCCTGAACGAATTTCAGCATCTCCCTTTCTCTTCCACCCTAGATAGAACTGGAAGGGGAGATCAAATTTCTGCCAAAATGGGTTGAATTGAGGCATCAGTTGGCACTCAATGTGCAGGTCACACCTTCTCTTATTAGTTTAATTTATTCCTGAAAGTGTTTACGTTTTTGTAGCTGATGTTAGTAGAAAATAAGGTACTGTATGTTGCAAGGGTTATTTACCAAATGGCGTTTACTGCTGGGATTCATAGCTCTACTATCTGTGAAGTAGTTTTTGACTGTCTACAGAAACAAATGGCTTGAATCCAACCTGCATATAATGTAGTATGCAATTTCAAAACAGCTACTTTTATACTAACTCGTAAGTTTTTATTGCTCCAGAAGAAAATGATAACATCCTCCTACGGTTTTTACCTCCTCAAGGAAATAAACTCACATGACCTTCTGTCATACTGACCATCTTTGTGCAGCCTTCACTGGTTATAAAGAACTCATAGTCCCAAACACAGTGTTGGGAAAACAAAGGACGGATCGTGGCAGTAATAAACATGTCATTTAAACCGTACAAGAAAATGAATGTGGTTTATTCAAACATCCCTTCTAAAGAATAGCTAATGATAATATTTTAGTAACACAAAGAGGGAGATCTTCTGGTGCTCCCATTCCTGGGCTCTGGTCCCACTGAAGGCAGCAGGAGCTGTACATACAGATCCCTACGGCTCGCATGTCAAACAGCATCTAATATGGAGTTGAACAGTTCTAAAAAATAGGAACCGAGCTCACTCTGTTTCCAGTCAGCACATAGTGAAGTCATGTTTTCACATTTCATCTCTTCCTCTTTGTTTCATGCTAAGACTGCAGTTTCCAATTCGAAATTACCCTTTGTTAGCGGTAGTCAACGACGCCTCGTCCTGGTTTGTGTTTTTCCTGTGAGAAGCGTGTCAGAATTTGGGGGGACTAAATATCCTCCTTTGTTGGCGGGCTTGTCAAGCCCCACGCTGTGTTCGCTTTCCCACCAGGAAGGTCAGGCCACTGTGGGGCCGCTCTGTTTTCCGAAATGATCCCTACTGTCTGTCCCTGCTGTCTGACAGATTGAAACAGTTGTCTGTGTCACTGCTTTCAATGCTTTTTAAATGCCTCACTTTCCATGAAAGACGTGAAATATGTAGGCAATGGCGGGCGGACACATGTAAAAAGAACTATAGTTTTTCGTGTGTAAAGAATGTTGGGATTTCTTTTGAAAAGTAAATTTTATTTTGTTTTAAATACGTTTATAAGCTGACTTGGGGAAAAGAAGAGTTTAGCTGGAAGAATAGGTAAGTCACAGCTTACATATGCTATTTCTGAAACCTTGTCTTAAAATGAGGGTAATAAAATTATTAAACCCACACTCATTCAGTAGCTATAGTGAAATAGAAAATTTTCTTTGTTCACTTATGTTTCAGTTTAATATATTTTGATCTGAGGTATGTATAAAGCCTGAAGAAATTGGTACTGTGCTGAGGCTTCAATACTCTCCAGATAATTGAACTAATTAAATCTTTACCAACATTAACACAACTCCAGCATTCCTTGGACAGTGGTTAATTATTGCATGAACATGGCAAGCTTAAACTAAACAGATGAAAATAGAGTCCTGTGGAATGGGTATTGAGTTTATTCTTTATTCATCTTTTGATAAGGTTTAATTAAAACTGCCTCTCTCCATTGTGGTGAGAATGAATGTGCTTGTTTTCTTAGTGAAAGCCAAATTATTCACTTCAGCCATGGTTCAATAATCAAAGCCTTTGCAAAGTTTTGGGTTATATTGTAGCTGTGGAGATATAATTGCTGCAATTCTCTATGAAGGCTTTATCTTTTTATTACATTTTCTTTTATTTTTTTTAATTTATTTAGAAAGAAAATTAGAGCATCCATTTTCTGATCCACTATTTTAATGTACTTTAAGCAGGGAATTTTTGTAAACAGGGAATGAGCTCTTGAAAATAAAATTTAAAATAAAAGACTTTTTAATAACTGGAAAGCAAAATTTCTTTTAAAAACCAATCTCAATGCCAGCCTTTTAGAGTAATACAGAGAGTGAAATAAGATTATATCAGAAGCTATCCTTATCAACTTATTAGTAAAGGGATGGTCATGTCTTTTTATGACAGCAACAATAAGACAGTTATGGTGACTCACCAGGCTTGCACAGTAGCTAATTATTCACTGGGCAAAAATTCTTGAAGGAAGCGGTGCCAGCTCATAATGTTAGAAGATGCAACTTTATAAAGTTGCTAGAGCTACATAACTGTGTGTGTGAAGTACAAACCACAGCACCAGCAATAGGATGAAGAAAACAAATCCTTGGAAATCATGTGAAATTTTGAGCAAGATCAATGGGATACGACTGAAGGAAAAGGAGAAGAGCTTGTTACCAGATATGCATGTGTACAAACCAGTATCACATGTATTGCCATGGGCTTGGCCTTCCACTTGGAAAGTTGTAAGCTGTAGAGTTGGGCTTCAACTTGTAAGTGTAAGCTCCTCTTGCAAATCGCATACATTGATTGAGAAATGACAGCAGGTAGGACATCAATCAGTGTTCAATTGAAAAAAGTTTTCTGCTCTCCTTTCATACATTTCTGCAGGGGACTTAGATGGGCCAACAAAAGGTCATCAAAGGAATTGCATAACTTGTATTTGTATTCTGGTTGCTCATTCTGTTGTGGTTTGGAATGGTGTCCTGGCAGAACTTTGATTTCTTGTCATACTCCTGTCTTCCCATTTATGAAATATTAATTTCACAATCTGTGATGTAGCATAACCAACTATGAGCTTGTTCTGTCTTGGGCTTGTGTTCTTGTGAGGGGATTCCAGGCTGACACAGTGGTTTTGATTTAAGGGAGGGAAAAGTGTTTGCTTTGAGATTTTTTTTTATTTTTTTATTTCATGAGTTGTTTCTCTTGCAGTGAATTTCACTGGGTAATAAATAATTGAAGGCTATGAGTCAAATGCTGTGCCAAAGGAGAAAATAATCTGAGCAGGGAGCCTCTTGAACTATGGAGTTGGACTTAACTTGTAGCTCTTTCTCCTTTTGAGTGACAGTTGGTAGCACACTTGGTGCACGTCAAGTGAATCCAGAGCTGTTTGGAGTCACTGGCCAAAGGATCATCTGCTGGGAAGTTGTGGTCAGATCTACAGACACTGTGTTACGTGTGCACTTTGCCATGAAGCCATAGCAGTTGTACCAGCTGACCTCTGTAAAGATTCTGTAAATGCAGCCATTTATTTAGGCTTTACACTGAAGTGTAAAGCTGTCCTGGGGTCTGGTCTTGAAGAGGGGAATGCTGTGCGTTAGCCCTGCCTTGAGTGCATGTGCATGGCCGGTCTTATTCTAATGGTAAAAGTTGTATCTGCTTTCTGGCTGACAGAGTAGCAAAATCATTACAGATCCTTCCAAAATATGTTAAACTAGGTCATCTTTGAGACCAGACATTCCCTTTTGGTTTTTTTTTTCTAAATAGACCTTTCCTAATTTGTGAAATTTATTTTTGTTTGGCATAAAGAGAATAGATATGGAAGAACTGTTATTTTATGTGAGTTTCGTTCTTCTACATGTTTTCTGTCAAAACACTGGAAGTCTATTATTCTAGGAAATAGATTTCTTAATTATTTTAAGGGCTTTATTGTATTTTTGCATTAATTTCATTCTGTCAGAGGTTCCGTATGTTTATTGCACATAGAGATTTTCCAGAATTTACTGTAATTAGACTGTGGTTCTTCAGTCACTGAGATGGGATCTGTGTCTTCCTGGTTCCCCAGCAGCACAAATTCGATCTGAATCAAAAATGGACACCTGATCTCATTTATGGAGAGTACAGTGGCCCTGTGCTGGTTACTGGGTAATCACCATAAAGCCTGCTTGTTCAAGGTTAACCCATCAGATTTTTTTATTAGATTTGAAACAACAGAGTTAGATTGTAATGGGTCAGCATGATTTTCACTTAGTCATAGCCGCTTTAGAGCTGAGTTTATAGCCTTGTCACACATAGTTCAGTCAATCAGATTTTCCTGAACTCTTAACTGAAAAATTATCTTCTAATACTTGGTTACATTAAAATAATTTTGCTGGGTAATTTATTTTTAAATGGTGATAATAATCTTGAATCAAATAGGAAAAAGCTGATGTCTTGGAAAAAAGAACAGGTTTCTGGCTGGGGTTGCTGAAAAAAATGCTTACTCAAGAGATTGTAATCTAATCTGAGTGGATTGAAAGATTCAAAAATGTCTTTTTTAAATGTGAAGAGATTGTTGCCTGTTAATTATTTATTAATTCTTGTGGGTTAATACCCATTAGCATTTTTGAAAATGGGCTATACTGCACTTTTGGCAGCTTTGTATATAATGTCTACAAATGTCTTAATTTAGTGAGGTTCTTAAGCACTTAGCTAATACCAGGCGTACACCAGAATGCGTGTAAATGTATTTTTTAAGGAGCTTCCCAGCCCTCCCTCAGCAGCCCTTAGTCAAAGTGGCCCTTAATGAGGTGGAAGGGGACAAACTGGACTATCAGGACTTTTGAGTGCATTAATTCATTTTGCCATAATGTGATTTTTATTAATTCTTTTTCAAATGATGAGACTCCGTCATGTTTCTTAAAATCGCTACATAAGTAAGAATAATTCTGATTGCTCCCTTGCTTTTTTATCTGGTGTAAAATCTACAGGAGTGAAAAAAAAAGGTGATTTCCCTTAAAGCAGGTCTATGTATAATTTACAGGGCTACCACAAAGAAATCCTAATGACTTACTCATACATGACTGTTGTTAACTTGCCTCTAGCTGCAACATTTACGTGGTAATAAATTGTCATCTTCATGCTATCAACTACTACTTGATCCAATTCAATCTCATGGTTTTTTTTTCTTTATACTTAGTATGTCATGATCAGTTCTTATATTTGCTGTCAACCTTGTTATTTGTTCTTCTTAGGAAGTCCTTCATGATCTGCAGAATGTGACTGGTCCCTTGCCTAAAGTGGAGAATAAGGTTTTGATATCACAATATTAAAAAATTTGGCACATTTTTGCCTCTAGAACTTTTGGTCTTTCTTTAGGAATGTATTTTCTGCATTATGGAAAAGCAATCTCATTTTTCTATGTTTATCTTAAGATGTGGCTCCCCTGGCTCAGAACAAGGCTAAGTTCAGTTATGCTAAGTACCATGCAATTATATATTAAATAATATTCTTCTATGCAAAGATCTCACACCATGTGTTCAGCTTTGCAGACTGCTACCTGCTCTGCATAAAATCTGCTTTTATTCAGGTAACTGGCTGGTCTTTTCATTTGGGATTCATTTTTGCCTGTTCAATGATACTTAATTCTTAGATGGGAGTCTTGAGTAATTATTAAATTACTATATCTTATAAGACATTCTAGATGCCTTATGCAGACAGATAGGGAAATAGCATGTAGATAAAAGAATATTGCTTTAGGAGAAATGTTAATTAATGCACAATTGCAGGCAACCCTATGAATGTGTATTATTAACAGACTTCACATTATTATGAACTAAAAATGAAACAGAAGTAAATAACTAGTATTTATTGAACTTTCTTAACTAATTATTTGAACAGCATGACAAAAATATAACTGAATGAAACACTTCATTGGGCTAGGAACTACTGCTTTTAGGTCCCCAATGTAAAGACTTTACTCAGTTCCTCCTCTCCTTCAGTGAAAGGAGTCAAGGTCCAAGCCTCAGTGCTGATGCAAAGAACTGCTGTGATGAGCCAGATAGATGGCTGAGGGGAAGAATTTAGTCCATTTCTTGAGAATGTTGTCAGAAATGTTCTTATACCCACAGAAGAGAAGGTAGCCCATACTGTTATAACTGCTGTGTTAAACACGCTGTATTCACTGCTTTCACTTGATCCTCTGAACCAGGGTGAATGAACCATGGATTTTAGAAAGGTTCAAAGAAGTTAAGCCAGTAACAAAGGAAGATGCGTACAAAGTCAAAACAGAATAGAAAGTAAAACCAGAATACACATGCATACCTCTGATTAACTCATAATGAAGGGTCACAGTTAGAAAGATATCCACCCCGTTGCTTCTAGTCTTTACTATTGCAGATATTTTCATCTGTTCCTCTGAGTATGTCTGCTTGGCAGCTGACCAGTAAGGTAATCCTAAAAAGCTTTCAAATTTGGAATGCTTCAGGTAAGTTTGGGTTTTTTCCCCAGAAAATACCTGGAATGCTTGGTCCTCAAACTGAGGAGTAGCCTTGCCAGTTATGCACAGAGCATTGCTGAAAAAGGAAAGCAAAACAAAAAAATAGATCCCATTCAAGTGAAGAAGCATTCTTTCATGGAAGAGCTGGATAGTTCAAAATGAGCTGTCGTGTGGGAACATGATACCATGCAGCTATCTCTGATTACTGTCCCCTACCACAAAGGGGCAGAATCTCTTAGAGATAAGCGCATACCGTGAGAGAAAAAGGCATAGAAAGGAAAACGATCTTGTGATAAACTCAGGTGCAGGGTAGGCCCTACCAAGGGAACAAGGCAAAACAGCCTCTCAAATTTAGAGGCAGAAAAATCGTGTATCTGGCATAATGTGGAGAGTGCTTTACAGAGCGCTGCTTAAAAGACAAGGCTGGATAGTTTAAAGCCGCATGAAACTTACAGATTTGTCTAAGTGATTTGTCATAAAAGGGGTTCAAAAGACAAATATAGAGAAACTATGTTCTTGAACATATCTTGAAACCTTTCACTAGTCCTCAAGCCAAGAACTGACACCCTCTACCTAAATACAGATATACCACTTACTTAATGAAAGGAATTTAGAAATGGAAGTTAAACCTTTCCATGTTCCTTTGGGGTTTGTGCAGTCTTTCATGATCCCAAGGAAATTGAGTACTCTAAGTGAAGAATCGAATCTCAAAGCACTGCATGAGTAAATGAAATCTCTTCTGCACACTAGGGACCTCCCAGTCATAGTTTTGTGTTTCGGGGGATTACACAACCTTTACTTGAGGGAAACAAATACTCAAATCCCAGTAAGACTAGAATAGAGGAAATACGCCAGGTTCAGTTACCACTGGAGTTATCAGCATATGAGATTTTTTCCATTTGTATCATCACCGTCTTTTTCATGATGTTCTGCATAAGCTGTTCCTGGGATGAGGGAGCACAGAAGAGGAGTGACCTCTTTGAAACTAAGCAGAAGAAGGGATCTACTGGAAGTCTCAGAAAGTGCTAGAGTCCTGAGCAGCACATATCAGGTGAAGTCCAACACTGCTGGTTTTTAAAATCTTCACTCCTGTCAATATTCTGGATGTAAAAATCCGCCTGCATGTACAGATATGTATAGTCAGTCTTTTCTGAAGACAGTGAATTTGCAAGAACCATTTGTCTTTTTTTATTACTGTTTTGGTTTAGATTAAATATATAAAAAGCATAGTTTACTTGGTGTTGAATGTCATTCACACTCAGAGAATAAGGTGACACAATTTATTATCCATTAAAACCAAAATCAAATGAGCAGAGAATACTTTTGAGGCATTTCGCATATATAGAAATGCCACAAGAAAAACAGTGACATCCCTGGATATATGACATCTATGGATGATGATGATGGCCAAAGAACAAATAAGGCAGTATAGACTGTATTTCCTGTCGTTCTTCTGTTGTTTGGAGCTGGTGCAATGCAACAGTATTTCACTTACAGTGGCACAAACTTGAGATTTTCTGGTTATTTGCAGCTCTGTGTAATCTGCTGACTGCATGTGGTATGTGGATAGCTTTGACATTTTCATATAAGTAGTATTCTAGATTCTGTGTAGCTTCAGGGGGTTCTGACATATTTTATTTCTTTCTTTGTCCTTGGAGATTGATAGATGGGAATGTGATTAGCTCTTGTGCTTATTAGCTCTCATGCTAAACCTGCCCCTAGTCTCTAACAGTTTTGGAATACCCTGTCTACAAGATATTGCAGCCAGCTGTAGCATATTGTATCCTTCTTCCTGAGGTACTGCTAAGTACTGTATTGGTAATCCTGTTTCCTCCTCTTTGCTATCTACTGTGGCTTCCTCTGGTAGGAGAGGTGGACTTTTGCTGTCTTGAGCTCCGTCTCTGTGCACAGAGAGAAATGCATCAGGAGAAAAAGTTGACAGTTGCTAAAAATTGCAAAGAATGTTTCTATTCAAGCTTTTTCTTTGTCTTTGTTGCATATAATGGGACTCAAATTTTTAATAAAATAATACAAGGGTTGTCTTAAACCACTGGTATTGCCTTATTTAGAGGGGTAAAAAAAGTCATCTCAGGAGATCAGTTGTGTGGCACAGTGGGAAGGTAGACCCAGTCTCCATTTGTGTAGGAAATGTGAGTTCTGATTCTTCTCACACTTACTGCAGGACAGGGAGGAAAAGCTCTATGGAAATCAGTGAAGTTGCACCAGTCTAAAAGTAACATGAGGTGAGAAAAGAATCAAGCCCCAGGGTGTTTCCAAGCTGTGTGCTGAATCAGTGCATCATACAAAATAGGGCGGGAAGAGCCTCCAGAGGTCATCTAGTCTATCCTGCCTTCCCCAAGGCAGGATCAGCTGTATCTATGTCATTCTGAGAGATGCTAGACTAATGTGTTTTTAAAAACATCCAACAGTAGCGATTCCACCACCTCCTTCCAGCAGCCTCTTCCAAAGCTCTGCTTTCCTTGCTGTTAGACATCAAGAAAGACTTTCCAGTCTTGGCTACTCCTGATTTAGTTCAAGTCCATAGTTATTTTTTCCTATTTGCAGCAGACATGGAGGACAGCTGAGTTTGCAAAAGCCATTTTAAATATATACGTACTTCAGTGTTCTGTAGATTATGAAGCAACGTACTTCTTTTCCAGTCTTGGTAAAATATTTTGGCTTTTTGAACTCTAGCACAAAGAGTTTGTTGGGGATTTAGGAGAAAAAGAAAGATTGAGAATTGAAGTTACAAATGAAGAGGCAAATTCCCACCCAGCAGTGAGATGGCTGACTTTCTTTGGACAAGTGAGTGGATCCTCTTCCAGTAGAAGAAATATTTAACAATACAGACCTATAGTAAAGTCACTATTTTCAAGGATGTTTAAATCAGGAGAGAATTTGACCTCAGGGCTTTTAGCAAACAACTTGAATACGGTAAAATAGTCTCTATTCAATACTGCTCTAAATCTCTCTGTGATGATTATCCACCAGATCAAGGCCATTATTTCATCTTAGTAACATTTATAACATGAAATAGGTTCACAGCTGACATTATCTGGCTTATTGGAAGAGTAATTCCTGGGAGTAAGAGTCTTTGATGATATATAGTGATGGTACATACATTTTCTTCAAATACATGAGAAAAGTGTTATTTCAGATAAATGTTTGATTATGCAGACATAAGGTTTTTAAAATGTAGGTGTGGGCTTTATTTCTGTTATCAAATTATCCTGATTTATCATCAGGCTTCATGTCAGGGACTGTTACCCTGCCATCAAAAAAGTGCACAGGGTAAAGCTTGCCTGTAGTGACTACCTTTGCATTATCAATAACTTCAGGTATGCTTTGGATCTATCTTCAGACTTTTCAGCATGGTTCAGGAAAATGGGTAGTCCAGTATACAGTACTAAGCTAAAAACTTGTTGGAAATGGGTCAGAGTAAGAACCATGTTGTGGAGCAGATTGGCCCTGTTTCTCAGGCTAAAAGACACCAGCTTAGCCCTTTGCCTTTATCTAATCCTCCCTCTTACTAATTACTGCAATGAAAATATCATCCAGAAAATTTAGTAGTTTAAACCTGTCACTTACATTTACTCTCTGCTTAATGTAAAACGATGTCATTTTTTTTACAAGGAAACCTTTTGAATATCAGACAGATTGTACTACTAAGATACGTCAGCGCAGGCTGTACAGATCATTTTATCATGTCGATTTAATGTAAGCTAGCATTCAAAGGACAGCCACTAGATTTTCTTCGTTTTTCTTAAAATACTATATCAAGAGCCTAGTTTTTACAAACTGCACATCATTATAATGAAAATAAGGTTACAGCTTGGAAGAGATTTTGTAATTCTCTGCTGTTGTGTCCATTTTGCTCCATGTGCTTTTTTCTTCTTGTTGACCCTAGCGTACAAATCTGTAATGAAAAAAATTCATTGACTCTTTGAGTAGGGGATTGCAATGTCGTGATTTCACGCTCAGTTGTTGGCTAACAAGGCGCTGTAGTTTTTATTTAGAGAGGCCTAGTTGCAAAAAAAAAAAAATGAAGAATTGTGTTAGTCCCAGCTGCCAAGGTTACGGAGCAAGCGGCTTAGAGGGCTCCAGGGTTCCAGGCGAGAGAAGGATTGTCTCTGCCCAGCAGGTAAGGGATAGAGTGAGACAGACGCTGTTGTGTGCAAGATGCTGACTGACCCCAGCAATTCATAGATCCAAAAAATTACAACATTTTCTGCTAATCAGTAAATGGAGCAGACACTCAGCTGTGTAATTAACCCTTTGAATGTTATGGCCATGGTGCAGCCACCTTATCTGAAAGATGCATACCCTTTTCTAACTGCCTCCCTCGTAACATTCTGGGGATATCTTGGGTACTCAAGGTACTCATGCACTACTGGCAGCCTGTTATGTATTGCATGTAAATTCTTAAAGTACTTCATATATTCATTCTAAGGACGGCTTTTCCCTTGTTCGTACATATCTTGCTTAATTATTTATATTATATCTTTCCATGTGTCACCTGAAACATAATACTAAATTCTCTGAGCTGGTTTAGCTGCTTCGGGTAGAGATCATGGGATATATGAAAGGAAAGTAGCCCAGATGCCCAGACCTTACATGGCTCAGTTTGAGACAGATCTCTGATTTTAATTGATGGAAACCTGCCCTAAAAAGTCAGCTGTCAAAGTTGCCCAGCAATTCTGGGTTTTATCTCGTTTTATCTACTCATAGGATTTATGTGAGGAATCAAGTTATAAGTTGCAGACAGTTTTATATACTTATCCTCTTTATCTTTTATTGTTTTATTAGTATTCTGTTTAAATAATTTGCTTTTTAATAAATCCTCAAATTGTAAAGAAAAATTTGGAAAGCCATGAAAGTCAGCCTCTGCATACCACCACAAAAATCATTGCAACTTTAAAAAACAGTAGGAAAGCAGCAGCTACTGCAAAGATACCAAGCCAATATGGAATAAGCAGATCCATATAAAACAGTTAATTTTTTTCCTTTTTTTCTTTTTTTTTTAATGTACCTGTCTTCTGACTTCACCCTTTTTTGTTTTTAATCTGTAAGACAACCACCTTATCAAGGTATGCCACTTACTGTCTGTTGTCAGGCAAACTTGTATATAGCAAGTGTCTATTTCCCCTGACCCACATTCATACCTAAAGAGAATTCCACAGAATTCTTCAAAAGACGCTCAAAAGGTTTATTCATGCACAATCCTTCAGTGTAAGCAACAGGTAAATTGTTAACTGTGGAACTAGTGAGAATATAGGAGAGCAGTGAGAATATAGGATTTGCTCTTTCATTCCGTCATTGGTGCATGGAAGGAAATCTGTAGGCACCTGAGCTATGTGTCCAAAGCTGCTCTTGGGTGAAAAAGCTCCTCTCAGTGTTTGCTTTGCCGTGGCTCTGCAGGAGGAATTTCTGTCTTCTGATTCTGCATTCCCTGTGCATATCCTGTATGTATCTGTAGATTACTAATCATGGCAAACCAAGACTAGCCATTAACTTAAGGCAATATTCATACACATATGTTTCTTCTTTTGTGAACTTTGTGACATTTGGTGTCTTGGCTAAATTTAGTGGCCAGTATAACCAATATGCTCTCTTTCAGACTTAAGATTAGTATCTTTATTTTTAATACACCTTAGTACTGTATTTTCTCCCACAACTGCTAACTCACTCTGCCTTTGCGTTCCAGATGTCATTTGGTGCTGCCTAGATACTGTTTTCCTATAATTCCACTCTACCAAGATGTGCTTTCTCATGCTGTTTGGGTTCACTTTTGACATTTGAAAAAGTACATTTAGTACAGCACGCTTCCCTCACCTCCCTCGGGCATCTGATCTATCACGTGTACTTACTTGCTTGTATTTCATTATCACCTACTATTCACATTTGCATTTATAAATCATGTGTGAAACTCATTTGCAAATCTACCGTCCTTTTTCTTCTGCAATGTCTTATGCAGTAGTTAATATCCTTTAACATAAACTGAGCTACACTTTTATTGCACTACTTAATGTCCTACTTATAGGAGATTTCCAGGGTGTGATTTTTTTCTTCTGAAGGCCTGCAAAACTATGTGAATATTTTTAAGACCATTCTTAGAAATCTGCAAAAAAATGGCAGTATTTTATTACAGTAAATGCTCGCCATGTTCTACTGTTGAAAGTAAAGCTACTTTTAAAAAGTATACACTCATAGCACAAGTTGCTATGACCACAGACATTTCCGTTTGTTTTATACTCATGTCACTTAAAGTCAGCTGAAAGAATTTTTTAAAAATACTTACTTGGAAAGATTTTCATCATTACTGATATTTTTCAGGTGAAGTGCAAACCTTTATGCAAGATTTTTCAAGCACTAGAATGTATCGCTTACTATATCGGATAAATAACAATCTAGTTAGCTGAACAGAAACATCAGGCAGTTACTTCTGATCCTGTGTTGCAGAGCATATTGTTTTCCTTTTAATTAAATTGTTCCATGGTGTTCTGCCCTTAAGATTGTGTGCTTGCATTTCATTATCACTTGTTATTCAACTTGCATCTCATCTGAAATTTGCAAACCTGGCAGGTTTTCCCCTATCTTTGTTATGAATTATTACTCCATTTCCCATCTCATCTGTTAAGAGTGTGGCCTATTTTTAATGGTGTTTTCTTATGTGTAACGTTTCTCCAGCTCTGGATTCAGTCAACTTCGAGTTCATTTCCCCCCACAAAGCTTGCTGGATATCCGTGATTTTATTACTTGTGATTTACTTTCCTTATGCAGTTTCCACCCTGATTTGCTGTTTTCCTCCTGCTGCCATAGAGCACTTCTGTTAAAAACTCCTCCTTCTGGTTCAGAATAAATGAAAAGGAAGGAAGTAATATAAGATTTATGGAGTGAAAAGTACACTGGTTTGTTTAAGAGGGGGCAAAAGTGTAGTTGGTTCCTGTCAGCAAGGAAAGAAGCTTCTAGCACATAGTAAGTTTTTATTTTATCCACTCTAAAAAGGCTAAGAAATCTGTACAGCTTGTAGCAATCTGTACAGCTTGTAACTAAACTAGATACAATGTACTCAGCTTCCTATTAAATAATAATAATTATTGTCTGCTTATAGAATGTTTAGGAAACCATCAACTTCTGCCATTCTCCATTTAAGCTACACAGTAAATTGCTTTGATATTTGGATTGTTTGGCTCATTCCTTGTTTGTCTGGAATGAGTGTGAAAGCTGCTTCCATTTTTTTTCCTCAATCCCGGCCTTCGTTCCCACCGTGTTTGTTTATGGGATACTTAAAATTACCCATGGAGAGGCAGAGAGAACAGCTGAAACTAAGACTCTAGATAGAAGCTGCAGGAATTTCAAAAGGAGTCCCTGAGTGCTGTTTCACCCTTCAAATACTGTTTCTTTATACAAGATAAAAACTGTCTTGTATAAAACTATCCTCAATCCTTTTTTACACTCTGGCTTTGCCAGTTCTGAAATCCAGCTGTGAAGCGTACATCTTGAGTCCATGCCTGTGTACACATACTTTAAATATTCATTCTGAATTTACCGAGTTGTGTTTTTACAGCCCCACTGCGGGCCTCTCTAGAAAGATCACCACAGGAGCTAGCAACGAGGGAGAGGGCTGGGGTGCGGATGCCAGTTTAGCTGTCTTTCAGCATTGCTCCCAGGGGCTTGGGCTTCCCTGAAGCTTCTGACGGAGCCTGACTCCCCTCGCATTGTTTCCTTTTTGGAGGGAAACCTATGGGGGTGACAACAGGCAGATCCACTCTCTTCCACTAAGAGGAAAGTGCATTTTACGTTTCCTGGGGCCAGCTTTGCTGAAGCTGGTGTGATGAGCAGAGCACGGAGGTAGGCATCTTCATGGAGGAAGTCTTTACCAACCAGCTAAGAAGTGTATGGGAGAGAGAGTTGTCCTCGGAGGAGGAGTCAAATCCGTAACATAGGAGTTCATGCCAAATGCCCATATCTCAAGGAGCTGTGCTCCGTGGGATCATCTTTTGCAGAGCCTTCAAGGCAGACTGGGTGATAGGTAGGAGGTGAGGAGAAATAATGGGTTTGCAGCTATGTGGACCAACCAGTCATTCTTCATTTCCTGCAGGGTGGAAAGCAGAAGGAGGAGACTCTCATCTACAGAACAGTGTGGTCCTCAGCTGTGCCAATTTCTATGTGTAACCCAGGCACAGAGAGCAAGGGCAGACTTGTGTCTTTTTGGGTTATACATGCTCAGTCCTCTTTCATTTGGCCTACATTTAGTTATTCTATGTTTTTCTGTTAAAAAATATTTTTTGAGGGGGAAGTATTGTTCATTATGTCTTTCAGTGGTGCAGGAACTCAAAACAAAATAAAAGGATTTAATAAATTTTCATTTTTAAGAGAGGATAAATATTTAACCTAAATATGAAAAAGGCACATCATATAAATTATTTATTGTAGCAAATACATCAAATTTTAAAATAACAAAGTAGATAGATAAATCCTATCTGTGTAGAAACAGACTGTAAAGATTAAGTATTTAAACGCATTCCTCAGGACTGCCAAAAAAAAAGCGGCAGTCACATTGCTTATCGGTGTCCTTATCCATTTAAGGAAAATGCTTGTATGTAGTGTTAAAGTCTGTGAACACTTTATTTAATATTCAGCAAACATTATAAGTTGGCAGTAGAAACAACCTATTATAGGCTTGTGGTTTGAATTATGGTTACAGTGCAACACTAATCTTGCAGTCATTTGGCCATAGAGATAGCTCGCTCAAATGAAAAACAGCACAATTTTTTGACAAATATTATCTGACACCTTTACATCGCTGTTAACTGAAAAAATAAAATACTTGCTCAGGTGTCAGGTTCACTGAAAAATGTAGGCCAACATTATGGATGTTATCACGAGAGGAAATAGATGGGAATTTAGGACTCTTTCTCAGTTTCTCAAGTGGTTTTTTCCTGTCAGGAAGCCCCTGAAGCTAAATATTGGGGTTTTCCTTCATCACTTAATCTCTACTACTGTAACTGTGAGGAGCCTGGGCATGATGAGAATTTAACATGATCTGTCATCTGGAGCTATCTTTAACTCAAAGGCTCTTCCATGTATAGGAACATTTTCCTCAGCCATTCTCATCCTACTGTCCTCGTAAGTGCGAGTATTTCTTGGGGTGGGAGGAGAGGAGGTATAATGGAAGAAAATATGGACAAAAGGCTTCTTTCCCAGCTTTGCCATATAAGTAAAAGAATTTACTTCAACTTTACAAGTTACTTCTAAGTCTTGATTCTGTCTTCAGCTTTTAATGTTTTACATTCTTGAGAGTGTGGCTGAGCATGTGGGCACCTCTGTGTGGTGGTTCTCTTCCAGAATCTGTGGCTGGGGAGATGCTGTGAGGGTGGTGGGTCTCCTACCTGCACTGGAAAGCATCAGCCAGTTAGATAAATACTGAAAGGACTGCATTGCATCTCTGATAATGAAAGGTAGTAGCTGGACATCTAAAGAGATCTGTCACACAGCAGTGGGCAATGCTGAGTTACTACTGATGGATTTTCTTTGGTGATGAATTATGAGGGTGTCACAGATGATCAGAATAGTTTTCATTGTTTGCATAGTGCTGTAAGATGAGTGTTTTTATCTGCTATGGTAAATGCACATTCTTTTCATAAAGTGTCGTGTTTTACTGCAGAAAAATGCAATTTGTAGGATACATAATGATACTGAATCAAATCCCACGATTAGGTATTTCCTAGTCATTATTATCAAGGAGTTAATAAGCTGCAGCTCAAAAAGCATTGACGTTAAGGATTAACATCAAAATATATACAATTAAATATGAAATTTAATGTAAAAAAATACCTGAAGATAACTACACTACAACTTTAAAATAATGTTCTAGGCTGAAGAGCTACGTTTCTCAAAAAGTAACTGAGTGAGCTCAGCAGGCAGGTAGATTACCTGAGTACTTGCATAGTCTCTGGGTTAACTGCCTCCCAAACTAGAGTTTTCAAGGCTCCCACAAACATCCATATTGAGGCAGAATGAAAGTCCATTGAGATGAATATTTTACCCCTGACAGTTGCCATGGGCAAGTGGTATGGAGGAGACCAGAAGATGACACAAGCATATAACACTGAGTTCCCAGTCTGTCTCCCATGAAATCTTTGGTGTAGCAGCTACCAAAGACTGGAGTTTTCTAGCAGATCATGTAACAACTCCTACATCCTCTTCCAAACCAACCTGTGCCTATTCTTTGTCATCTTCTGACCAGCTTAACACTTTTCCCAAGTACTTCCAATTCAGTAGGCAAGACACACGTGTTTTTGAGAATAAAACCATTTGTGGAATTTTTCACCCCTAAAAGTACTTAGGATAGAAGCATGAACCAGAACAAAGCAGTACTGAGTGTTCATACCTATCATAGGTATAGCGCATGTCCCTGAAAACACCTGAAATGTCATGTGAAATAGTGACACTTTTTCACTGTTTTTCTGTAGGATCTCTATAATTACTGTTTTCTGATGCTTTTTGTCTGTGTTAAACATGAGAAGTTCCTCTCAGCACACTTTCTCCTGAACAAAGTTTGTAAAATATGCCAAAACCTTTCTCAACACAGTGCTGGCTGGTGATCCACGGCTGGAGGTGTGAAAAACAAAATAGAGGTGAAATGCACTCCAGCCTGCCACTGATAGATGTACAATGAAGAAAATATTTTTATTTCAAATAAAGACAGCTGAGCAGCAGTTATTTGATCCATGCTGCTTGAGAGACAATAGGGAAAAAGCTATTTTTGTGATCGTTCTTTAACATTTCCTGTGCAGCTTCGTGGCTGCAGTTCCAGCAGAAACTGGGACTGTAATAACAGCACTGCAATAGGCCAGAGTTATGTTGCAAGCGTTTTTGGAGTTGTACTTCACACTCACATCCAGTTTGATTGCTTCCAGACCTAAGACATTTAGTTTGTTTTAAAAAAATAATAACTACATAATAAATACAGTTAAAGGGGAAAAATGTAACTGAAAAGAACTTACATGCTGAATAGCATGTATTTATGAATGTGAGCTTGCATTCTGTGGACTTAAATTAAACAGTTCCTTTGTTTTCTAAGTGTTATTCCTATTGCTGTCATCAGCATTTGTTCTGTAACAGTGGAAAAGGGACAGTGGACTGTGCTAAGGAATCCCGTTCTCTCCAGGGGATGGAAATAAGTACCTTTGTGTAAAAGTCATGTGCAGAGATGCACACACACAGATGCAGAGCAGGGGACAAAGCTTTTGGATATATTCAGCCTTCAGATAACCCGTTGCCATGATTTTGTCTGCCTAAAGTGTATGAGTGAATGTACTTGTGTTTGTATACTTAAGGAAAAAAAGCTGATGATATGTGTATGGGATGTGTAAATATGAAATATTTTGATCACGTGGTATTTCAGTGCTGTGTTTGCATAACTGCCCTTATTTGCTGCCTTGCCATTTCTGAATTACAGGACCATCCCTATTCCTGCCAGTAACATCTCTAGCTCTCATCCTGTCACTATCATGGTCAGACAATGTAAAATCAAATATATAAGAAAATAAAATAACTCCCAAATAATCTAAAGTAGCAACTGTAGAGAGTGTTGGTTTTCTTAAGGATGGTAACTTTAGTTCTATATCTACTAATATTTCCTACTCATACACTTGAAAGCAAATTAGAAGCCCCTTTCAAAATGCAGAAATTCCACTTACCAGTTGCTAGTTCTTGAGAACATGAAGTATTTGGCCTCAATCTGAGGTATTTCTGCATACACAGAACTGCCATTTCTGGTCCCAGACTGAATTATTTAGAAGCCATGTCTCGCGCTGTCAGCCTGCAGAGCAGCTCTGTCACTGCAAGACTTTCTTTTTCTTACTGACTCCCCTAGACATGCTGCATTATTTGCAACCAAAGTAAAAGAGCAGACAGGGGAAACAGTGGGAAGCAGAAGACAACACAGCAAAGGGATACAAAAACAGAAGAGAAACATGAAGCTGTGGTGCTTTGTTACTATTTAGTAATGTTAAAGGATTTTCCAAAAAACCTTCTATATGCATGAAAATATTATCAGCATCTTCAGCAATAATATAAAATTAAAGGTTTACATTTGCTCCTCACCTAAGCAAAACATGCAGATTTTTTTCCAAATCTACATCTATTCTTTTTGTTTAAAAGTATAAGGAACATAAAGAACATTTCAAATCTATTACAAAGATTAAGATCACTGCGAAAATATTCTGCTACATGCCTAAATTATTGCATATATTGTAAAGTGAAGGAAAGACTGGCTTGTGCATAGAGATTATTTTGTTAATAGCCGTAGCTCTGTTTTGAAAGCCTGAATATGTTTGTCCTGAAGATCTCAGTGGGCCTGGCCTATATGTGCATAAGTATACAATTTAGTTTTATTTATTTTTAAATGAAGCAAGTGCATAAATTCCAGGCTCACGTGGAGATTCCTAATCAGCAATTCTCTCTGTAATTTTACAAAAGAAATCATGAGAGCTTTGTGTAGGAAAACAATGTGCCAAGTAATGAAATCATTATGAGCTAATTGCGAGCTAACTACTTTAAGCTAGCTACTGTTTGCCCAACTCCTCTAATATAGGTTAATAATTATACGTGAAATTATGTTAGCAGCATAACATAGTAATTATAACCATTATAACTATGTTTTTAACATAGAGTTATTGAAGAGTTCTCAATAGATCTTCCAGCTCCGTAGCCTAAAATGGGAGCCTTGCACAGGGCTGTGCTCTGAATCACCGCTTTGGTCGCTTGTTAAGTGGAGCTAGTAGTGGTGCGTGTTGTTAATTACAGTGTTTCGGATGTAATTATCATGCTTACGGGGTGACTCTTGGGGCCTGCTGGTCTGCGTGTATTGATTATCTGGTTGACTGACGTATCCAGTGGAAAAATTGCTACGCCCCACAGAAAATAAGGGAAATATCTGTTGTGTGCCCAGCAACACTGCAGAAGGAACTGTGGAAGTAGGGAATTCAGGTACACAGACTTGAGGCTGCCTCCATGTGTCACTTCTCCTCACCTCCTGCTGTGCCCTACAAGCTGTAGGAAACTGATCTCTAACCTGAGAATAATGCGACAAGAAGGAGCCGATGGGAGAGAAATATGTACTGTACCCTGGCTTTGCAACAGAAGATGTGGGAGGGAGGATTTTGAAGTGAAATGGGTGACAGAATTTCTCATAATTCTGGTAAAAAACTTTTTCAGACAAACGTCTTATGACTCTTTGCCCCGTCCACTTTCTCTGAAACTTTTCCTAGGGAAGATCAGTCCTTAGGATATTTTTTATATAAAATAAAAATAAATTAAAAAAAAAACCAGAAAACTGTTCTTACATGGAAGTAGGGTAGCATTTGCAGATGATTATTTTTTTCAAGACTGTGGCTTAGAAGAGCAGTCACAGGGCTGAAAGCCCTGGGAAGCTTTCCACTTTTTCTGATTTCTGCCACCAACCGGCCTTAATCCTTTTCATTTATCCAGACATCTACAAAGATAATTCAGCTAGGATTGAGAAACCATTTGTAAAGCAGATGAAGTAGTACTCGACGGGTAGGCTAGGATCGGCAGCACTTGCGTGATCCTATCTGATCCTAAGTACCTTACGGAAGGTGCACTGGTGTTCCCACTTGTGGGAGGGAGGGAAGCGTTGGTGCTTGGGCAGCAATGGTCGCTGTGCAAAGCTGCAGAGGCAGGGAGCCCTACCCGGGTCAGAGGCCGTGAAGCTGAGGACAGACCTTGGCACTGCTGGGAGTATTTGTCTGCGTTTATTCTTCAGTTCAATCTTGCCAACTCTTGCTTGTCCAGTATAAGGGGAAGCCTTTCCCATGAAAGCAGGAAGGAACAATCCAGCATCAAAGCTTTCTGCTTAAAATAAAGCAAAACTGGAGAAACCCAAAGACACAGAACCCCTTCATGCTGAGCTTTGGTGGCTCAGAAACCTCTCAGCACCTCGGGTGTATTCGGGCCAGTGGTTAAGAAGACAGGGCTTCGGTGTGGGAAGAGGAGAAGTGGAGGAGGATGCCTGCGAGTGAATGGAGGATGTGTGTGTCCAGGAAGGTTGGGTGACGACTGGGCGAGGGCAGGATGGCAATCTGCTGTGAAAAATAACTGCAAATGTATGTGTAAGTGAATGCCAGGCATGAAAGGTTTTGTGAGGAAGAGATTAAAGGACTTACTGTGCAAGTGGGTGTTGGTATTTATGGTAAGGAGACAGGGAGGTTTGTAGTTCTGCTTAAGGTGGTAACTGTTTTTTTGACAACTTTGCAATCTTTGCCAGGGTCAGCAATTGTTAAACAGTCCCATGCTCATGGGGGATGCTCCATAGAACCGGATTAAACAGTAAAACTTCAGAACTTGTCAGAGGAAGTTTGAAGGTCGCAGAGTCCTGTTGGTTTAGACATTTGGGTGGCTTTAAATCATAGCATTTGGATTGTTTCAGCAGCTCATACTTCACAACGATAGTTTGTAATCAAGATGCTTTCTCGGTGTTTTATTCTTTGCACCTACATTCCGTCTTGTCTGTTGCTGAAAGTGACTACCAGTAATCCTAAGATTGTGGGAACTATTTTGAAACAGCATTATATTGTTACAGTGTCATCAACTTTTTAACTTTGCACACAGATGTGGTTTGATAAAACCTTGTTGTCTGAATAACTCTACCAGCTTTCAGCTTGCACAAGATTGCCAGAAATACGAGACATCGTTTACTGTCTAGTCATCTCATTTGTTCCATATTTCAGCCAAAATAAATTCTCTGTTGCCCTACCCATTTCCTTCTTTCCTCATGCAGTATGTCAGCTCTGTACCTCTTTTTTTTTTTTTTTTTTTTCTTCAGGGAGCATAGTTTTGTTCAGCTTGCTGAAGCACCCTAACGATGAGAGTTACAAATATCCAGTTTCTGTGGATTGTCTACAACGTGACAGATAAGGCATTCAATATCCTGTAACTGTCCTCTGAAACAGGCAGGTTTAGGTGATTTGTGCCTATCCACAAATCAGAGCTATGTGTTTGCTACCTATCTATCCTAATTTTAGAGTTATCTTATAATGATAAAGCTGCCGATTTCATAAAAGTGAAGTTCTGTGAGGAAATACTAATAAGCATTTTATGGGAAACTATTGACATATGTATACAAGGACAGACATTTATGTGTATTAGTGTGTAGGATTTGGGAAATGGAAACATCTGTTTTTTCCAATAGTCTCTTCTACTATTTAATTAGTAAGAATTATTTTGATCTCATTCATGTCTGACTTGAAGAATTCATGAAATGTAGTTCTCTCTCAGTTGACACAGCTCCACTGCATATACATATTCAACACGTCTTTGTGAACTTAGTAAATCCATCTGTTTGAAAGGACAACGTGAAATTCTGTGTTAAACTGTGGTCTGCTACACACATGTCCATTCTCCTTTTATTTTCTTTGAACACAGAACACAGTAAAATGTATTGTACGGCGTACCAGTTTGATATCACTTTGATAGACATGATGTGACCTTATATACACACTCCAATGTACTCTAATCCGTGGTCTCCCAGCTCCTACTCTGCAGGATTTTTGCGATGTTGATGGAACCCTGTGATTTCACAGAGCAGCTGCGGTGACCCCTCGCCCTGCTCACTGCTGCTGACAGCTGCCTACCATGTGTAGAGGAAACCTCACAGACTAAAATCTCCCTCATAAAGCAAAGATCTTTAGATAAACATGCAGGTCTGATCTTGCTACGACTTTAAAAATAAATGGTTTAAACCCAGAACTTTCTGTGTGGTGCTAAAAGAGTGGTAGCTAAATATTCAAGGCATTCTGCTTGGTAAAAATAATGATTATGTGACACAGTGTCTCCTTTTAAAAAAAGAAAGAAGTTCAGTATAAACAATGAAAGGTATTCTAAGCATAAATAATCTGCATAAGAAATTAGTTAATCTGTCTGTTAGGACAAGTTTGACTTGCCAAACAAGGCTCATCAGGTTCTTCTGGTTTATGTTTAAACATAGTGTCATAACTACCTGAAGTCAGGAAAACATAGCCATCCAATAATTCATGTGTAAAGAGAGAAAGGCTGATTTCATCTGAACTGTAACTTTCATTCACATGTTATATTTACTTCTATCAGGATTTTTAATTAGGAAAATATAAAATGGAATGGAAGCAAGGGTTTAAAATATGACCGAAAAACAAAGCTGAGGGTGATTTTTCTAGACAAAAAAATACTAAAACTTTAAATCATTATTAGGTAAAAACAGGTTGGCGTTGTACTTCTTAAGGCATTTCGTTCACATACAGTACCAAGAGTTATATCATTGCTAATGTTTTCCTGC
>NW_009723566.1:30356-59580 GCF_000703405.1 Apaloderma vittatum | reverse complement strand
TGCTGAGCTACCGTCATCTTTTGTCTTGCTGTCATAGTATTACATTGATGTACCTTCCCCATTTGGGTAGAGGTCATCAACCCGGTGCCCGGTTGCGTTGCCTCTGCTGAGCAGGTTAACTGCTTGAGGTCTTTTATCTAGACAAATGTTTTACCACTGCTTTTGCTGCACAATGACACAAACTGTTCCTCAGAGGTCAAATCCAGACAAATTAGCAATGCTGTGATAGCACATTCCCCATACATTCATGCACTGGTTCAGACTCACTGGAGTAGAGGTATTATCTTTGTGAAATGAATAAAAACAATGATTAAAGTGTCAGGGTTTTTTTCAAGGTTTGTTTCTCCCAACCAAGCACTTGTCTGTTTTCATTTCGTATTCACAGTATTTTCATTTAGCCTATTTACAGTGTCACTGTAAAACTGGGTTGTCAAAAGAATGCCACTTTAAAATTAAATTTGACAACTGTATGGTAATCATAATAGCCAATTCTCACAAAGAAAATGTGTGCATAATGAGCACAATTCAGCATTCACACATTTTTGATGTCTTAGCTAATTCTATCAATATCTTCCTTTTAAACAGTAGCTTTGAGACTATTAGCCATTCCCTGGGCATTTTTTTGGTAGTTTCTTTCAGTGCATGAGTGATAATCAAGCAGATAAATAACAAGAGAGAGAATGCCCTAAAGCTTACTCAGCTGGGCTAAGACTTGACATCAGCTAGGTGATATGAGTGGAGTTCCCACTCCAAAAGCACCTAATAACATCAAGTAAAATAAGATGCAAGTGCCTGTTAAAATGCGTTTTTAGGGTACCAAACCTTTCAAGGTAGAGGTTAATTTTAATGTTCATTTGAATGGCTTTACGTTGAGTATAATATAGATGTGTGTTTTTAACAAAGACATGGGAAAAGGCAGAAGACTTTGGTGATTGGAACTAACTTTTATACTACCAATTTTATATTAAAAGGTCTAACTAGTATATATCACCCATGTTCAGGGTTTTAGTACATACTGTCAGCCTTGTCCCAAACAGAAAAATATGTGTACAGGAACTAATCCTCTGCATTTCTTCATAGGAGTTTGAAGATATTCCTTGAGTTGTGAAATAATATTTGATATGACCTTGCTGAAAAGAAGTGATGAGCGCTATAATTTGTCATACAAAGAAAAGTCTCTTTTCATCTCCTATTCATACAAACCTCAATTTAGGAGTGTAGCTGAACAAATATTTAGCTTTAGGGATGTGATTAAGACCTACTGAAGCAACTGAAGCTTCTGGAGGTGCCAGCATGGGGAATAGGAATTCTCTCAATCTGGACTAAATTTCCTTTAAATTTTAAAACTTCTAAGCTTAGAATGACAGAGAAAAGATCAAGGTCACTTGCCTTCCCAAGTATCTAAAAGGTATCAATGCATAGTAGGATTTCAGTATTTATTGCTTTAGCTGCAAATATTTAATTTATGTTGAAACTACTAATACACGAATTTAACTCAGTAATTTCCATATCTTCCTGTGTCCCACTGGGAAAACCACACTGATTTCAGAAAAGCTCTGTGTGGGTATTGATCTCCTTGCATGGAGTCCCTTAAAGGGTCAGGGCTATAGTCTTCATGTGGTAGTAAAAAAATGAAGTTCAGTTTTATCCATATGTGTGGATAAAAGCAGAAGTATATATATATCTATTTATATATATATATCAGGGTATGTCTTACTGCTTCATGACTTAAAATGCGCACCTCAGAGCTTTGGAGCTGACACTGGTTGTGGGTGATGGCAGCAGTTGTGTTAGGAATACATCTGCTGCACAGAGCATCTGAGGGAACACTGCTCTTTGTACAAGCAATATATTAATTTTTTGTTGGTTAGGGCGATTGGGAGTTTTGGCTTTTTCTTTTTAAGTAGATCTTTGTTAGCAGTACAAACAAACAAGATTTTGGAAGACTCTTTGTGTACCAAAGCATTGGAAGCCAGCGTGAAAGCAAATTGTTCTTCAGTCTGAATGACGATTTAGGCCTGGCAAAGATTCAGTTCTTTGGACTGGTTTCACTCTGGAGTGGAGGGAGCTTTTCAGGTGGATAGGAATTGATTCAGTTGGTGCTTAAATTAATGAGTCATGTCTTTTTGCTGTCTGCTGTCTCTGCTGGGGATTAGACTCAGTCTGCCAGGAAGGATATGGGGCTCATCTGAACTACTGAGGCTGCAAGGGTGCTGCGAGGACACAGATGACCGGCATTTTTATTTTTCGGTTAAGGCAATTAGTTGTGTTAGCTTAATCATGTCCAGGTAGCTTGATTCTTGCAAGGGCATTTTTGCTTTGGTGCTAAAAAATTATCAAAGACTGTCACTAGAATTTGATTTTTGTTTGTTGTATGAGTTCATTTAGAGTATGCCAGTGGCTGCAGCAGCCAGTGAACCTAAATAAATGCCTGTTGGATATCTATTTAGCAGCAGGATCCATTTTTTTTTCAGCACCGTCTCCATATAACCTTTTAATCTAGTTCTTGTCTTTGACTTTTCATATTTTATATATTTAACCCCTTGATGCAGATATTTTGCATTAAGTGCTTTAGAAATCCTGATTTATTGCCTCAAGGGATTAACCAGAATTCCAGTATTCTTGCTTTATCTACATTCATTTATACAGCCCATTTATTTCTAATAAATACGTTGGCCAGATCATATTTCTCTGCAAACTCTAAGCCCTGAAAATAAATTTTATGCAGTGACATAATGAAAATAATAAAAACTGTCTTGCATATTGCTTTTATTCTTGCTTTAAATATCAGCTTCCAAAGGCACAGTGGGTTTATATTCTCCAAGTAAACACCACCTTTGAGGTTCATGCTGCAAAGCTCTAATTTTTAGTTGACTTCTAAGGGGATTTAATCAAACTACAGGATATATGATTCAAAGCAAAAAATGTAATTAAGAAAAATCTTTTTCTGTAGGCAAAGAACAGCTTGTTTTCATTAATTTTATGAAGAATGTTGTTTTTCTTGGCTGAAAGCTTAAACTCAGGGGACAAAGGAAGATTTATGGGGTGATCCACAAAATCACGCAGGTTTTGTGTTGCAATGCTGTTTTTGCAGTGACCACTAGAGTATCTATAGATGCAAGTTTTATCAGTGTTTCTTTTTATAAATCTCTATTTTCAGAAAGGGCTTTTGTTTGGAGATTAGCTTTGAGCTAAATATATACACACAAAGTCTCAGTGTATATGTAGTGTGGTAAGCATGTATATTTTAATGCAAACAATTTATAATACTTTAAGTGCTCTTAGGTTGCAAGGGAAAATGAAACTGAAGTAAGAATGGCTATTTAGACCTCCCATTCATATACTGCATGTATTTCTATGTCATTATGCTTTATTTATACATATGGCAAACTCTCTAGCAGTTGCTGAGAGCAACTAGAATAGAAAATCAGAGACACGATGTCTCTTGCCGTAATCTTTCAAGGTGTCAGCATCACTCGTGAGGTGTTTGGGCTGAAGAGCTATTCATTGTATGAAATTTTCACTTTTGTGATCATTAGAGTGGAGGTACGGAGCCTGAGATGAGGCTGGGTTATTGGGAGGCTCTTTGACTTAGTTCTCCCTTCTGAGTTTTGACCCCTTAGATTTGAAGTTCAAATTCAACTTTAACTTTGACAGATGTGTTTTTAAACCAAATAATACATTTATTTAGTTAACTGTATCAAATGAAAAACCTTTTGTATCTTTAAAAAATCTCTCTTTAAGAATATCAGTAGTTCATGAACAGTAATGAAACAAATATCTTAACAGAATGCTCTTTCATTCCCCATAATGTCAGCAAGAGTGTCTACTTGTTTAATATTGTAGTAAACAGAAAAGTTCATGGTTCAGTGCTTAAGCCTCTGAGCTGTCTCCCCAGCTGTTACTGGCTGCCAGTATTTTACTTACTCAACAGGAAACTAATTTAATTAGTTCAAAGAATAGGCCAGTACAGATGCCTGTATGAAATTCTTTCAGTTTTTAGAAGGCATATGCTAAACTCTCTACATTAGATGTAAAAACAGAGATCATAAAATTTACACAATGAAATATCCGTTATCCTGTGTTATCAAAAGTTGCTGTCTCAAATTATGTTGCTGTGGTCTTGCAACATCAAACCAGACAAAATATTTCAGTTGAAAGATGTAGCAGTTGATAACAAATTTGAGGGAGGCTTACATTTTATATCTCTTCATCCTATTTGTGACTAACTGGGAAGATGTACCATTAGTTCTTAGCAACACCATCTTCTCCTAACGTCTACTTTAAGAACTTTAATAAAGTGGCAAATTCAAATAGCAGTTATGAAAAACAAAAATTAAGGTTTCAAATTCAATTTCCTCCACCTGAGGTTTTTGCATCCATCTACAGTCTACATTTGCAGGATCATATATTTTTAATTCTTTGTGACCTCAAATCGCTATTTTTACAGGATAATAGATTGTGAACTCACATGGATAATTAATGTTTCTTTTCATCCTCATCATTCAGTGTTTGATTCTATGCATAATGGCTACAGCATCCATAGCCTGCACCAGGTACGGAATCATTCATTTCTGTGGAGGGTTCTCGTGACGCATTGTATCCCAGCTCTTGCCAGCATTGGGAAGCCACCTTCACGGTACCTCCCTCAGTACCTCCATGAGCTGAGATGGTACAGAGGTGTCCATTTTACACAGTAGGAGCTGAGGCACAGGTATTAGAATGGAAATTGTTAAAAGTAAATCAATTTTTCTTGCCTGATTTCTCAGAGCTCCTAGCATCTTTTAGTGCTTAATATGTTCAGATTGGATTTCATTTTGCATTGACTTCAGTTGGAGCAGTGAATGTTCAGTGCATCAGCAGCCCAAGCCAGGAACCTTCTTGGATTATACAGAAAATGAGAGCTGTCACATGAATTTCTGTTAGAAAAAAATAAATATAATAGGTTAATAGAACTTCTCTTGCATCACATAGGAGCTCTGATAAAACTCTTCTAGTATCATGTAGGCACTATGGCAGAGGCAGGACTGAAATGCAGCTTTCTAGGAGCTCAGCTACTGAAATTCTCTTTTTTTTTCTTGTCTCCTGCTCAACTTACTTGAGATCTTCCAGCTTCCATGACAAAGGAGTCAAGGGTCTTATTTTTAATAAAACTCCGTCTTACGAAAGTAGTGTATAGTTTGAGCAGTGACTGTGGCAAGGGCCTCATGTGGGACCAGAAAAATCATCACACATTAAAAACTACTACAGATGTAGAAGGGATTTGATGCAATATTGCACAAGCATTTTTAACTCCTTTCAAGAGTTGTAATCTTCCACATTTTCAGAAACTGAGGAAGTGAAAGAAAGAGGTTTCAGTGTATGGAATCGTAATGATGCCTTCTTTCACCTTCATCGAGATGTGTTGTCAGTAGGATTTGTACCTTTCAAACCACAGTGTGAGGCCAGTAGGTAGCAGTAGGAGGTGATTATCCTCTGTGTCAGACTGACACAAGAGAAGACACGGTGCACTGTGAAAACAAGCTTACCTGCTGTTTGTTGGACAGGAGATAATGTTGTCTGACCCAGGAATAATAGGTCCTCCCGCCGCTGCTGAAAAGACATGTAGCCTCCTGGCTGTATGTTCTTTGGTGTCTGCCCTCTGCTTCTCCGTGTCTCCCTCTGCCCCTTTTCTTGACAGACACGTCCTGTCTATTCCCTAACTTGATTCTTCAGCCCGTTTGTCCAAAAGGAGTCAGCCATGGGATTACACTCAGTAGTGCCTCTCCTGATTACTGGTTGGTTGACTTGAAAGGTATTTTTAATATTGCTCTGGTGCTTAACCCCCCCTTATTCCCCGCCCCCTAAAAAACCCCACCAAAATTATATTTGCAAGCATGGGAAGAGGAGTCCATCCCTCTCGTTATCAAAGTTAAATGTTACGAAAGTTGATTCTTTCTCATTCACCATGTTATCCTTCTGTCTGTTTTGTTTGTCTGCCTGTGCTCATCAGAGATTGAATGAGAACATGGCAAATCCTGGCTTTCTCGTTTAACCACTGTTAATCACTTGACATTGCATTTAGAGCTAGTTTGCACAAGATATATGAAAAGCAAAGAGCCTCACTTGCATCCTGGCTTAACCGCTGGGAACATTTTCCCCTCCCATCTGCTGCGTTCATTATTATTTAAAAGCAAATCAGGAGGCAGAATTGGATTAGCAGAGTGGGTGGCACCAGTGGAAAACAAGCTCTGCATTGGCAGTCACCCTGCCAAGTTCATGTGAAATTGCCCATTTTAGCTGGCAGCTTCAGCTTAGCTTGGTGTGATGACATATGGACCTGGAGGCTAAGAATCTATTTCCATATTACAGCAACTTCTACTGCGAAACCTCATAGTTTTTAGCTGTGTGATTGCCTGGCTTCAGCTGCACGCTGCCCTCCTGGTCTGCTCTGCCACGTTGGGCTCCTTGGCCGTCGTCTTGGCTTTTTCCTGAGGTGCCCTTGGCAGCTCTACCCTACGTGTCAATGCCCAGTTTGCCCCCAGCTACTCCACTGGTCCCAAGCCATAAGCATGTTGAATGTCAAGAGGCAAACTAGGGAGGCTCATAACCCCCTCGTCTGCGCAGCCACCAGAATCAAAAGAGAGAAATCAAGCTCTTGCTTTAACTCTTAAGCTTCTCAAAACAGCAGGGATAGATATTTTATGTTTGAAAAATAAATAACATAGCATGTATGTTATATGTCAACTCTAAACTCAATCACCTCATAAACAGGCGTTTACAAATGAAAAATTAACTTCTTTAAATTAATAAAAATCCCCCATTTCAAATAGTAGTGTTATAATATTTTTCCAGGATATGATTTCAGCGCCCAGTGCTGTCTATTGTACTTCTACATAAAGGAAATTTTGGTGCCTTGCATTGAAATCCATGTGACAGGGATACCACCAACTTAGTCAATTCTGTAAAATAAGCTCAAAGATATTTCAGAAACCAGACTGCCCCTAAGTCCCTCAGCTGTGATTAGTGAGTTAACAATAACATTTCTTATTTCAGAAATCTCTTTTTCATCCTCCACTTACTATATAAGGAAAATAATTAAAATAACTCTATGCAAAGACCTTTCAAAGCACAAAGTATGTATCTCTCTGAGTTTACAGTACCGTTATTGTTGGTTATTACTTGTAGGGATAAAAATGTTCTGAAGACGGAGAGTTACAGGCTGTTGACATGCCTTTAAACTATTTATTATAATTGCTAAAATTTCCAGTGCCTTTTTGGATCACTTCATTTTTTTTACTTTGGGCATGCTCTACTGCTAGACCTTACTTTAAAAACCTTTAAACATTTTTTTTTTTGGTGGGGGACATCACAAGACGGGGGTACAGAAACCTCGCTAGTGGGAGTATACGATCCACTTCTGTGCAATGTGAGAAATGGAAGAGTTTACTCTTATCAATCTTCGTTATGACAGCCTCTGCATGGTAACATATTTGACAAAGGTGGAGAAAACATGATGCGTGATGCCATTAAGAGACCCCAAGCACTTATAACGAGGAGATGAGTCACACCTCAGAAGATGGGAGTTGGTGCGCAGGTTGGCCTCCCCGCCTGTGCCCGTACCCCTCCACTCACACTGCGGTGGGTGTCTTCTTATGCATAACATGATTGTTGTTGTCATCTTCCTGCTGTTAATCCAGTGTGATGGGTTGAGAGAAGTGTCAGGAAATGGACAAATATGTCTCAGTCAATGATCAAAACCTAATGCTTCTGAATATGCGTGTATTTATCACCAAATCACATGCAGAATTGGAGCATGATGCACCAGCAAGGCAGTTAGGTAGTATCACTATTAATAAATAAAACCAAAGGCATACATTTTGGAAGGATTTCATTCTGCGATGAACTCAATTTATGAAATCCCTGCTGGGGGTGAGCGGTATGATCAGTGCTCAGGCTCCAGTGGCAACATCTTTGTCGATGCCTCTGCGGACACCTAAACACATCACTTAGGCACAAAGAGACAGCTCAACTCTTTGTTCGTTCTTTGTAAGCGAACTAGTGACTCATGTCTGCATACATAACTGTTATCGTCCTTCATACCTAAATTATATTTTGTTTCTGGATGAAATTAAAAGGCGCTGTTGTTTTTTGGAAGGGTCTAATAATCTGAGATAATAGGTGGTTTTTATGTTTAGCCTGTATTTTAAGGTGAAAAGGGCTAATGATATACAGAAAGTCACACTGTTCATAGAGAGCAACGCGATGTTCTCCTGGTGCATCTATTTCACCTTCTTTTGATAATTAGACCCAAAGCATGTCTGGTACAGAAATGCTAGGTATCGCTCTGTATTGTTATTATCTGCCCATCTGTTCTGCTCTTTTTGTCTGTCCTTTCCCATAACAGTTTTCAGTCTTCTATCTTTGATATTTTGCATAGACTAGCTACACTTCACGACTCATAAAATGAATACACGCTAATCAGGTGAATTGAGCTGCAGTTGCCGTGAACAAATGAGGACTTACTGTAGTGCAAATCTGTTCAGTAATGCTGGAGAAATTTCAGTTTGAGAAAAGCCATTGTAAATGAATTTATGTGCCCACCCAGATTTATTTTAATTAAAATCATCCATGAGTCTTGGCTGTTGCTTTGACTACTAAGTACTTACAAATAAGCTTAATAGACATGTTTGGGTTTTCCGTAGCTGTAAAAATACATATTCTGCTACATGATTGTTTTTTTATCTATTTAAATAGAGTTAGGTAAAGACACAGTTTATAGGGAAGGTTAAAGGGTCAAAATCCTATTTAATTAACATATACCCACTTGGGAAGCAGCCAAGGTAAAAGAATGCAGTGAAAGTAAGCTTCAAATAATATGAAATCTTTGAAAAGGACTAACCACCTTTGGTGAAAGGCTTTCCCGTTCTTAACCTTTTGTCATTTAAAATATTTAAATGAGATATGCAAAACCTTGCATTTATAATGGAGCTTCAAAAAAAAAGAAAAAGATTGCAGTTTCAAGAAAACTGATGCTTATGGCACAAAATCCTTTAGTAGCCGATCTTACCGTGATCCCTGTCTTTGCATACCACAGAATGCATGCTATGTTGCACCTGATTTGACATCTACTATTTTTCCCACTTGCATGAGGCCTCTCAAGTGTGTGAGACCGCTTTTTAAAAACATGTCAGTCTTTCAAAGAACAATTAGAAGGAGGGGGGAAGCCTCTGTGATGTCTGAAGGAGGCATGTGATTTTCAAAGGGTGTGGATGCTGCATAGTTTCTAAAAGTTGTGTCTATGAGTAGTATCTCATGTTGGATTTCCCAAACCATGTATTATATTTGAGCATCTTAGTATACATGCGGAAAAGGCCCTTGCCGCAGCCAGAGTGGGAACTCCGAGAAATAAAATCAGTGAGCTGCTTTGTGATCTCTTTATGTCCTAGATAGGATATCCTCATTGCTGTACTAATGCTCTGTAGAGGTGCCAATTCTGGAACACTTTTTTCCATTTAGTGCCACAAAGACCGCACTGGGGAAGTATTTCTGTTTCAGTGCTCCTTATGGTTTTGTATGTAAAAATGGAACTGGCAGGGAAAAAAGCAGCTGGTCTGAATCTGCCAGTAACTATTTCTAATGTCATAGCTTTTCAGCAAGAATCCCAAGTGGGAGCTGTGTAGGTGAAAGGACTGCATAGCAGTATTCAGTAAGTACCAGCAGAGCCTGTAGAGAATAAGCATGGAAGCAGTCAATACCACATATAGACACCACTACATTTCCTAAACTGGGATCTTTTTCCCCTCTGTTCCATTCTAGTCTTAAGAACTATTGCGTTGGGAAACAGTTCAGGCTTGAAAAGGTCAACTCCAAAGACTTCCTGATGTCTCTGTCAGTACCACTGTATGGAATTCAGGGTGTGGGTGGACATACAGCCTGAGAGCTTTGGACATAATAGTATTTAGAAATACATTCCAAAATGTAAATACAACTATTACTTAAACTTGCCGTTAATTTAATGTACTATAATTGTGGGAAAGATCCTTCTGATTCAGCATGTGAGGTCTGCTTTCTGTCTAATCTTGTGTGTGCTTCAGGGTTGCAGTACTGTCCCAAAAAAATGTATTTTAATCGACATGGCCAGTTTGGCATGATGCTCTGTCTCTGAAAAGCCACAGCAGCAAATAGAATGTATAACCAGATGGTTCTTAGCTAGAAGGATTTTTGCTATCCAGAACACAACTTCAATGATGTCTATTCTGTCAAGCTAGAGCAAAGGCATTCAGAACTCCACATTCAAGATTAATGAAGAATTCCTTGCAGGTTTGAAAAGTACTTTATAGGAAAAACACTAACAAAACTAAAAATACAGGTGAAAATTTGGTATTTTTTTCCTTACTTTACCCATCCCTCTTACCTCTTCCTTCTCCATCTGAACATCTATTCTCTCATCTCCAAAGAACTAACAAACATAACTTAGTTCCAAGCCACCTGTAGGTACTTTCAGGCTACTACAGTGATTTTGGTGATGATAAGCATTTACACTTTGTTTTCTTAATATTTAGCATTTATCTGTGGGGACTAAGGTAGTTCATAGTGTTGTGGTCCCTTGAAGAGGTATCTTTAAGTACCAAGGAATCTTTGTTTCTGCAAGCCAAAAAGATCCACTTCTGTCTCAAGACTATGCTATAGCTACTTTGCACTGATTACACTAGAAGCATTACTTTTGTTCCAAAAGCACATATCTTTGAATAACGTGGCTAATACTAACAATCACATGTATGCAAAATGCCTTATTTTTAAGTACCTATCTTTTTATGAGGCAGCGCTCAATTTTTGGGAGTAGTGATGGCTACTGAGTCATCAGGCAGACATTTAGTCTATCGTATCATATCAGAAGTCTGTCATGTCATATCAGAAGTAGAGACATGATTGTCCCTCTGTACTCAGCACTGGTGAGGCCGCACCTTGAGTATTATGTTCAGTTTTAGGCACCTCAGTATAAGAGAGATATCGAGGTGTTGGCGCGAGTGCAGAGGAGGGCAACAAAGCTGGTGAAGGGCCTGGAGAATAGACCTTATGAGGAGCGATTGAGGGAGCTGGATCTATTCAGTTTGACGAAGAGGAGGCTGAGGGGGGACCTCATCATGCTCTGCAATTACTTGAAAGGACATTGTAGAGAGGTTGGTGCTGGTCTCTTCTCACAGGTAATTAGGGACAGAACCAGGGGGAATGGTTGCAAGTTGCAACAGGGCAAGTTTAGGCTGGACCTCAGGAAGAAATTCTTCACGGAAAGAGTGGTCAGAAACTGGAATAGACTGCCTAGGGAGGTGGTTGAGTCACCATCCCTGGATGTGTTCAAGTGTCGCTTAGATGTGGTGTTGGGTGATATGGTTTAGGGGTGAACTTGTAGGGTTAATGGTTGAACTCAATGATCCCAAGGGTCTTTTCCAACCTGAATTGTTCTATGATTCTATGATATGTCATTTTCTCCAGCAGGTTTTGCTTTGGGGATAAAAGCAATGACAGGGAAAACCAGGAATAAATTTCCAAATAAATTCACTGAAGTTATCTTATTTGTTGTTAGGTGGGGGGTAGAGGAGGCAACTGGTCAGACACATCATTTCATTTGGCCAGCTGTTGTGCTTCAGATAGAAGAAATGGACTTAGTTTTAAGTTGATATAGCAGTGATATAGTTAAATAATAGTGACCATCAGTCCTGAGACTGGCAGTCCATAAGTTTCATTCGTGGTATTTGGATTTTGGCATAGTTCATCTGCTCTCCCTGAACTCTAAGAGTTGTATTCTCCATTCAAAGCTAGACACTGAACTATAAAGAATTGGAATCTTTTAGCTTCTGAAACGTCTGAACTCTAGCTAAATATGACTTGAAGCTTCACAGACTGTTAAACATCTCCTTGATATGTTGGCAGGCCGGCATATTTTTATTGCCAATAAAAACGAAAACCAACCAAAAAATTCAAGAAACTTTCTGTCAGGGCACAGACTGTCAGCCATTTCTTGTTTACTGCTCCCTTGAAATGTGTACAGGAGATTATCCTTATTAGGCAAACTTATGGGTATTCCCAGATCTTTTGAGTATGGTTTTCTTCCTTTTTAATTAGGTCATCGTGCAACAACTTCTGTGTGCTCCCGTAAGTGGCCAGTGCTGGCAGATTGCACTGTGTTTCTGGATACCTGAAAATAATGAGCATTTGGAAGTTGGGAGGTGGCTTCAGACTTGAGAAAGGGAAGCTTCGTCTGCAGTGGGGAACTGCTGTTGATGAAAAATAAGGATGTTGCTCCATGATTTTGTCTTTGCAGGCAAAAACAGCATGATAAATTCCTGTCTAGCTCTATCCAAGCCGTTCTTTCTTGCTCCCTCACAGGTTTCCAATCCCATTAGTTTTGTGGGTGCAACTATTTAGAAGTTTCCTATAAACTGGATCACTGAGAAGATCTACATTAAAAATAATCCCACTTCTGATCCTTCTAGTGATCCAGTGTGCAGGGAGTCTCACAACGAGTTTTATGAAGACACATGATGGGGCACAAGTTGCAGGGCAGGAACAAGGAGCAAGGTTTGGGGGCTGCGGGGATTCATTAAGCTGTCTCTGCCGCAAAGATGGTGGAAGGGGACGACAGCACAGCTTACTTGCACCCAGTTGGTTGTAGTTGAATCTCCAGTCCCTTGGGTGTTTGGTTTAGGAAGAGAGTTCAATGAGGAGATCCAGCATTTCCTGGTACTCCTTCAGGGAGGGGTTCAAACCAGTAACAAACCTGTTAACCAGAGCATTAATGGCTTTGTATCATCTTCCAACAGGTATTTCCTTTTCTGAGTTCTGTTATATACAACCCTTACTGATAGGCTCTTCTTTTTTCTTTTTTTTTTCTTTCAGATGTTTCAATTAAGCTGTGTTGTTGTTTTTTCAGGCATAGCATTTACTTATCTGTTTCAGAGTAGAGAGCTGGTGCTACAGCTGAGATAAGGATCCCATTGTGTCAAATATTGGCAAAAATTGCAGGTTTAGGTTCTGTTATTATAGACCCAGGGAGAAGGCATTTCTCTGATTCACATTCAGTCAATTCCTCTTTGGCAGGCTTTTTTGCAAGTTATCAAGGTGAGAAAGACAGCTATTTAGATGCATCACATCAATCAGAAAAAAAAAAAAAAGAAAAGAAAAAGGAGGACTTATTTGGGTTTCTTGCATGTTGGAATCTAGAAAATCTTTGAGTTGCATCCTTAGTTTTTCTACTTCATGTAATCACAGATGAGAATTTATGCCTTTATAGGGATACAGTTTCAGAGGAGAGAAATTTTTAAGCAATTAAAAATATAAATCACATACTGAATCCTGAAGGCTTTGGAAAAGGAAAAACAAACAGAAGGGTATAAAAAGTTACAAGGATTTGGCTGTTTCTCTGGTTTGAGAAGTATGTTCTTGCGAACAAGTAGCACTAATATTTTTCTGGTCTTGATATGTACTAAAATACTCAGCTTGCTTTTTTGTTTTTAATAAGATTTCTGTGGCTTTGCTTGCAAACTATATTGAGCTCAATAACTGCTATTTTTGTAGTATCTTCATCTGAGGTATTAGTTTTCTCAGAGCTCACTTACAGAGGGTTGTGCTTTATTCTTGAAAACTAGAAGGCACGTAGTATATTCAGTCCTGGCCATTTTTCATGTGAAGCCTTATTCAAATGGTAATTGTAAAAGGCTTTGTGGACTTTGTTCTCAACTCAAAGAAAAAACTTCAGCTGTGGGCAACTAGGCTAGGAAAGAATTTTTGCTGAAAGACTCAGAGAAAACCAATTTGGAAGTTACCACAGCCACTCAAAAGTTAAAGGTATGCCTACAAATCAACTGCAAAACTAGTCATGTTATCAAATATCACCGAAAGTGAATATTTTGAATAAAATATATTATAGTGAAGATCAAGACTTGTATTCCTTTTTCCCCTTAACAAGACACACTATAAAGGAATTCATTACAATATTTTGAAGAGACGCACACTTGGCTTGCAATTATTGATATGCATATATTCTGCTTAGCAACTCTTGTATAATTTAAGGGTGAGTCTTGGCTCTTCAGAATCAGCCTCCCATACTGGACTGTTGGATGCATGTTCACAAAGTCCTAGTGGATGCAGGACTTTCATTTTGGAATCTTATTGTATGTAAAGGTACCATTTGAAAAACTCACTGTCCAAATCAGGATTTCAACAACTTCCAAGGTTTGCAGCTGTTCTTATATTGCGTTTTTGTTACGTTTAACTGCATTTATGTAATTTGAACTATTGGTGGCTGCAGCTAAAATTGGGCATTCATTTTGGGAGACACTCTAAACCCGGAGGCTGGGATATAAAACAGAGCGCCTGTTACAAAACAGAGATTACAGGGGGATAGAGTGACTTGCCTGTAGTCACATTGAGTAGCAAAGCCAAAGTCTTGGTTTCTGCTTTCCTGACCCTTATCCACTATACCACATACCTCTCACCTTTGAAAGGTTATATCACTTATTTAATGACAGTCATGATAATGACTTATTTAATGATAGTATGTCTAGCCATAAAATCATTTAGTTTTTAAAGAGGATTTCTTAAAACAGGAATGTGTCAATATGCAGTCTGTATTATGATTCATACGTTAGAACCATGAAGAAGAGTATACAGCACTTTTCATCACTGAAGACAGAGTCCCGGAAATTCACTGCGTATAAGAATACCAATGCAGTAACAAAGATGCAGGGGAAGAGAGCAGAAAAAAAAAATTAGTAAATCCTTTGTTACGTATTTGTCAAATGTGTTTTATTTCTAATGACCGATAGTAGTTGTTATTATTATAATGTGTAAGTATCCTGTACAGTGCAGTGTCTGTGAAAGACTAACAGCCAACCATTGCCAAGATAAACCAGAGGTGTCATTTAAACATTAAATGAGGTTAAATATTGTTAAAGAAGTGTAAAGTGAGCTGGACAAGATGTGGCCCATGTGAGGGGAGGAAAGTGAGGGTGTTCTCTCTTTATTAAGTTATGCCTCATCCTCGGAAAAAAGATTGGAAGTCTTATTCATTGTGTACTTGGCAAAGAAGGTTACATCTGATCTCTCGGCCACACAGGTAACTTGCACGTAATTTGCCAAGGCTTCTTTAGATCTTTAGTTACAGCAGTGCAGGATCCTGAGTTGGCACCATAAACTGACCATGTCAGCACAGGCTTTGACACAAGCTGAAATCAAATTCAGCTCCTGAAAATTGCTTTGAAGATGCATCACAGGGAAGATGTTTCAGTGCTATTTCAGAAGTGATGCAAATCCACCATTTTCTTGTGTGTTACAAGGTATTTGAGTTCAGGAATCAACACACCAGCCTATAGCAAAAAATATTTTCTTCAAACCCTTCTTAGCTTGGAAAAAAATCAGTTTTTCTAGTGTCAAGGTTGGGGTTTTTTTAAATAAATTTTTAATGACAGCCTTAAGTCTTGCCTCTCTCCTGTGTATTTTGGGACAAGGAAAGCTAGATAAAACTAAAGCCCAGCAGAAAGCAATTTTAGTAATCATATATTTAGCCTTAGCAAATTCCTCAGGAAACCACAAACAAGGTACAGTCCATCGAAGAAAAGCTTTCAACAAAGCTAGGCTATATACTGAAATAATCTTTGAACTAACACCTCTGAAGATACGCAGAGCAACTTTGTAGGTAGCAGTCTACTGAGCCTTGTCCATGAGGTAATTCAGAGCCTGAGCTAACAATACTGCACATCATTTATTTTTCATATATTAGAACAATTGCATTTCTTTTAAATCTCACAGAAGTGAAACTTCTCTGTGAAAGAGAGCACTCTATACAGTGTGACAACTGCATATTTTAAAGCATATGTTTATAGAAATATCCTTATGTTCTTGTGCTTTCCACACAAATCCAGACTACTATGTACACATCATTTGTATGCTTGCATTTGTGCATTTTGCATGTTGCAGACAGGGATATAAAATAAGATGTGTATGCATGTATATATGTATATATGTATATATTTTTTTTTTTTTTTAAGGGGAAAAGGAATTTATGGGAGGCTGGACAGATGTAATTTGTCTGCTTGTATTTAGTACTTAAGGGCTTATATAGTCAGTTTGCTCAAAAGAGTGAAGAAGTACTCCTTGCTTATGCCTCAAATCAGAAATGCATGAAGTGCAGCTGCAGAGATAATACATTCTCCCCAAAGGCTTTGGCTGAGCAAATTAGGTGTCAATGGGGTGCCTGCGCAGGCAGTACTCTCTCTAATTAGTCTCTTGAGCCTAGTTGGTGGCGGGTATAAGATGATCTAATCAATTGGTCTGTGTCTGATGGTACGTGTAAAAATCCTGGCAGGCAGAGCTGTCTCCCACAGGTCACTCACCTGCACAGCGGGAACGCTCATTTTCATTTTTCATCTCTTCCATCACATGATGCTGACAGTTGGTTTTAAGAAAATTGAATCCAAAAAATATCTAGTTCATAGGGCATGTAGGTCAAAATAAAATTGCATTATGGGTATTGGTGATCCAATTAATTAATATTTATAGCAACGAGTTGCGTGTAGATATTATCTGGGCGCAAATAGTATTGATAATGTTTGGTTGGCTTTTTAAAATGACTTCTCTAGCAAAGGCAGGAATGAAAGGTGTGGGGGAAAATCACCTGTTAATAGTATACTTTTTTTAGAGAGAATGAACAGTATCTGGCATGTGCGTGTGTGGTGGAGGGAGAAGGAGAAAGAATATATTATTGATGATCTTAAATACCCCCATGTTTCAGCTCATAGAGAATACGGTATCTCCAGTCGTCAGCTGGAGTCAGTTTAAATCCAACATTGTGGAATGAATACTCTTACAATAATGCTAAATCAGCTGCCACATAAATAGACCTGCATTCTGAGTGTGCTTTGCATGCTAAGGACTCTCCAGGAGCACAACTCCACCCTATGTGATAATTTATACAAAAAATAAAAGCACTTAGAGAAGGATGCTGATGCTGCCAAAAGAGCATGTGTTGAACTGGTGATTTGCATTTTTACAGGAAAGGACATTCTTTTACTAATTAAAATAAAGAAAAATATTTGGGATTTAGTCACCCTTCTCTGCCTCATGTCCTGAGAGCATGATTAATGTTTAAATTACAGGCTTTAATAACCCTTCCTGGAACCACTCTTAGGTCAACAGTTACTGCAGTCTGTGTCTGCCATTTTTAAGGTGGGTTAACACCTTATTTTACCCCATTTGGAATCTGGGACAAAGAAGATGTGTGCAGCAGATGATTCCTCTTGATAAAAAATATACAACTGAGTTACTTGATTTAGGTCTCTTGAAATATCAAGCACATCATTACCTTGCTTGTACTCTTCTATTAGGTTTAGTAGAGATGTCAGGAAAACTACAAGTACCTGGACCTGTGGTGAAAAAATACAAGTTCATTTTTAAGGCAGTCTGTTACATTTCAGGTTTTGTTGGATCAGGAATTTTCTGTCTGTTTGTTTGTTGGGGCTTTTGTTGGGCTGTGGAGTTTTGTTTTGTTTTGTTTTTTAATGAGATCTGAAAGAACCCTATTTTGCTCTTGGGAAATCGCAAGTTGTAAATATTCCATTTAACAATTTACGCTTTTATAAGCAAAGCTGTGACCAGAGGCCATAAATACAATCTGCCAAGTCACCAGGCAAAACTTTGATTTGTATGATCATGAAAATGTATTAAATTCTAAGCAGGGATATTTATAAAATATATCTTTAAAAATGCAAAGTTGAATACTAAACCACCTGGGAACTGAGCGGCACCACTGTTTGGAGGGCCTTGCCTCAGGTCTTGGTTGTGTGAACAACTGATGTCTCAGTTCAAGAGCCCCACTGAAGAAACAATGCTTTTTTAATAAAAAGATTGGTTCGCACCAATCTGAAATTTCATGTTTGTTTTATTGCGGATTTTCTGCTGTGGACAAAGAGACACCCTCCTTTTCCTCCAGTTTAGGGGAGTTGTCTATTTCATGTGAGTCTTATCTTAAAAGAAAACAAAAGCGAAAAGAAGATCTCCTGTCCCACAGCACAGTGATTACAGCGTTCCTCTGAAAGTGGCATATCTGTGTTCAGTTTCTTCCTCTGCCTCGGGGTAGGAAGACCTCTGTTCCCTGTTGCCCAGGAGAAGGTTGGCATTCTAGAGGGCACTCTGAAGCCAAGGGAAGGGATTTCACCAGTTGACTCCACTTTGATTTGACAATAAACATTCCATAACTTAGTGATTCAGATGCAAATGTTCTATTTTCCCAGTGTATATATTCCTAACCACCAGACTTGTTCTCTGTGTCAAAGATCTCATAAGGATTACACAGTGGAATAATCCTCGTAAGGATACACAGTGGAATCATCTCAGCAGCCAAAACGGAGGGTTCAGCCTCCAAACAACCTGGCTATTAGGGTGCTGGTGCTAGCAGCAGGTCTGTCATGAAGGCTGGCTTCCTGAACTGGGCAGGAGAAGCATTTCAACACGTCTTCAGAGAGACCGTGAGCACCAGCTGTTCTCTGACCCCAGTTGCACTACGTCTTGTAGCTTTCACCCGCCAAAACTGTTGGGGAAATGTGGCATCAAATTCTTTTCCAGTGAGTTTACTGTTTGATCTAGTCTAAATCTTGAGCCTAGGCAGAAGGTGGGATGTAGTGTTGCCTGCCATACTGTTACACAGACTCAGCTGCACAGGGAACCAGTTACCCCAGTTGCAGCACTGGCATAGCAGGACCTAGCAAAGCTGGAGCTGGTGGAGTTGTAATCACAGAAATGTCAGTTGCCTTATACTGAGCCAGAGCAGGAAAACAAATGAGGTTCAGCAAAAACCTTTGCAATCTCCCTCCTGCTTCCCTGTTTTAGTCCTCTGTGTTCTGCCCTCGGTCTGCATTGGTGCTGGCAGTGGTTGCCAGTACGCAAAGGTGGGGTTTTTCCCCTGCATTAAATGATAGCAGCTGCCAGATTGTTCATTTCTAAGGAAGCTTTTAATGTTTTAGGGCTTGATTCTGGAAATGCTAGGCTTTGGCTGAAGGTATTCCCCATTTCACAGGCTCAGGCCTTGCCCTGGAGAACATACCATCAACTTTGCCTACTTGAAAAGCTGACTAAAGGCTCCCTAAAAAGAGCCAGAAAAGGTAGTATTGTCACTGGGAAATTGTAACAAACCCCTGAGAGGAACTGTGCTGAGGTCCACGGATAGAAAGGAAAAGTGCTGTGTAGTTAAAGTAATTGCAGTTATTCACAAATCTGAGCAATTTGATAGCTCCTGGAAAAACTTCCATACAGAGGCTTTTCTATCCAGATAATTTTTTTACCTATCCCAGATGTCCCTGCTGCTTATGCCAATCTCTAGAACTGCAGCAATTTGGGCTTAGCCTGAAATCGGACCAGCTCTTCTGAATCTGGGCAGATGTGGCTTCCAAACTGCAAGCCCACCTTCCACAGCTGTGGCGTAGGTGGCAGTGGAGGCAGATGGAAGCTGAGCATTGTAAGGAGCTTTGAGTGTTAGGTTGCTTCTTTGTAAGGAGGGGCTCCAAAAAGGTCATCCCTGAAAAGTCCTTTTGAGGAAAAGGAAATGTGGAATTTGGAGAATACTGTCAACAGCATTCCACCACTGAGCACTTGTGAATCTCTGCATATTCCAAACATTGCTTTTCTTTTTAAGCTTATGAAGTGTAAGCTAAATGCATCAACTCTAACATAGTCCTTGAAATGAGATTTATTGGCACTTCAGCCAAGCTCCTAGACTCTGGGGAAAGTGGGACTTTCATATGGAATAGGCATTCCACATGAACTCCAGAGGTGTTCAGGAAACTACCCAAGCAGAACTCAAGAGATGGCAGACCAAGCTCCAAAGAGGGCCTAAGATGCTGCCACGCATCAAGAACAGGCTTTTGTTAATCCAGTTCAGGTATTCTGGCACTTAAAGGGCAGAAGAAGAGCTCTCAAGAACCCCTGCAGGAACCCTGGAAATTATGAAATGTGAAAGATGGAGTGTAGAGATTAGACCGTTTTGATGAAAACCACAGTTGAAGTGTTATGCTTGAAACTGCAGTTCACAACTGATGCCTTGTTTTATTCCTGCTTTTGAAAAGAGGGCTAAGCTAGATTCACTGACACTTGCATCCAGTTTGATTTAAATAATTTTAGGACATGCTAATACAAACCAGTTCCATGCTCAATGAATATTTCAGCATTCTTCTTAAGTGCTAGAATTCCTGCATACCTGACTGTCTTCCTGCAACTACATTTTAAAAATGTAGCAGGTCTGTAGTTACAATCCTTGGTCTTGAAAAACCTTGTAAACCAAATATATTTTCAACTTTTGAAAACTACAGAATTTCTCATCAAGTCTCACTTTATTACTTGGCCTATACAATTCTACTTGAACATTTATTAAGGGTTAAATACGTTAATTCTAAAATCTTTCCAATGGCTCCAGTCCATTTAGCCTTCGTTTAGCCTTCACCTGGCTCTTCTTGCAGCTGTTGGATGCTTTGTTTTAAAGTAATGCTTCCCGCATTCTCAGTCTCCCTCCTGTTTTTTATAAATCTGAAGAAACATCATTGTACCTTCTTGCAATTCCAGTCACTTCTTTGCACCTATACTAACAGGAATCATCAGCAGAGTGAAGGACAACATAAGCAAAGCTGTTGATGCAGTGTTTACTTTTGGTATATGAAAGGAGAAGTTTTAGTTATATGCCTATTCACAGAAAACATAGAAATAAAGGTGAATATATCTAAATGTCGTACACCAAGGAGCTCCACACCCAGGTTGTGTTTGCAGAAATGTTTGTGATGTTCCCCAGGGTACCCCAGATAGCTCTTGGAAAGCAAACCTGGGGAGACCTTTTCATTGCAAGCATTTCTGTGAAGGTGAGCACTAGGGCTCCATGGGAAAGTTGGCAAAAAGAGCTTGTAAACTCCTGAAGCATTTAGCAACCATTCTTTGCATTCATGGGGTGTGACCACCCTTATAAGAGCTACATGTCTATTTATGGCTGCCTATAATTTCCATGGAGAATGTGAGTGCTGATGACACTCGGGACAGAGAGACATGAATATGGATTAATATATCTCACTGAAAACATTAGTGTTTAAATTCATTTTCTTGAGGTACCAGCTCTAAGAGTGCTTTGGAAATCTCTCCTTTGCTCTGAGCTGGTGTCTTCCTAACCAGCATTGGACTAACATACATTTTACTAAGTGAAAAATCATTTAAAAATGCAGTTCGTGAGGCTTACTATAATTTATATTGTTTTCTTACAGGATTAAATTTACCAGTTTGGAGGAGGAAAACAGAAACTTCATGAGGAGGCTGACACCAGGAAGGAATCACGGCCTGTTTCCTTTCTTTCTCTATGGTGGATTTCATTCAAAAGAAAATTGAAGCTGGCAAGACCCTGGTTTTTTCCCTGCAATTTATTTAAAACCTTGCACGCATTTGGATACCTTGTGATTTCAGAGAACTATGTGAAGATTAAGCTTTTGCTTACTGATACATGGCATGTACCCTTTCAGTCTTTTGTGTTTGATTTTGTTTGATTTTCCACTGCAGCTCTGCATCTTTGTAAGGATTTTTATGCTTTCACCAGCAATGTCTTAAATACATTAAGACAACACATTTGGTGTTCATACTTCTTCAGTAACAACTGTACGAAAAAAGCCAACAGTGGCATAAAGGACTGCGTGTTTTCTTTGAGAGTTGTGCATATTCTGCAACCAATGGGAAGACTATTTTTGCCAGAGCAAGCCCAACTTGTCTGATCGGCTGACAATTACAGCACCTTGCCACTACTCCTGCAGTGTTGTTCAATTGTTTTTTTTTCATTATCTTCTCAGACCGTTCATATCCATTTTAAAAACATGGCAATAACTGCATGTTTACTTCAGTACTCTGAATTTGGTTACTCTGCTTAGGCTATGTAGCATGCCAGTTTTCAAAATAGGCCTGTGAGAGAGACAAAGCAAAAATGACGAAATGTATGCAGCTGACAGAAATACAATGAATTCTTTTATGTTTTTATTCTCTTCAAGAATATTTCTTTCTTTTATGGGTCTTGGCTAACATCTCTATGTTTTTCCTCACACTATTCACCTTTTGGAATGTTTTCTTGAAAACAGAGATGATGAAACTGTTTTGTTTAATTCAAGGCAGATACTAAGGTACAGAAAAACTTTGGTTGAACAAGCCATTAAATCTAGCTGTGCTACTTTGCCACATAACAAAGCAAAGTGGAGAATTTTCCTTATCCCAGACTGTTTGCTGTTCCACATCAAAGCACCTTTTGAGTTACTTTCCGTAGGTATTCTGAGCTCACTGGAAGACACTACCAGATGCTGTGTCTTTAGGTAGATTTTCTGAATGAATCATTCAAATGCAAACTTTGCAAGAAACTAAATTGTGTGATTTTAGAAAAGGAAGCCCCTGCTACATTTTGTTTGGGGAGAATATTGTGTTCAGGGGTGCCATAAAGCTGCCCTGACCATACACAATGCTTTGCATTCAGAGAGAGCAGGGTTTGGTGCAAACCCCACTGTTGAATTATAGCCCTGCTTGGATAGAAATGCTTACTGAACAATATTATTCTACACATAAATTTGACATCCTTTGCTTGCTGGATGCATTGAATTACATTTTTAAGAAGTGTGGTAACTTTGGTTAGCTTTCAGTGTTTAAAAGGAGGGGGAAAGGATTTGTGCTACTGCCATCTTATTAAACTCCAGCAGTGTTTAATAAGAAAAAAACATCCAATAAGGCAAATCCTTGAATGCACAAGAAACTACGAAAGGCCTCTTAATGAACTAGGATGCAAGTCTACACTTTCAAAGAGCTGAACCGTGGAAATATTCTCAATATTTGCACAGCCATTAAAAGACAATTTTCCCCAATGACATCTCTGATTCAGGATCTAGTAAAAGCCATCTGAAAGCCACTTTCAGTCACAATCCTATTTAGAGCTTACTACAGTTTTCCCCCTGTGTTTATGAAGGGGGTAAAAAGTGACCACTGAACTTTTGAATTTATCACATACTGAAACTGCCTTAGACGTGGTTTTTTTGGGTTTCATGTTTCTTTTTTTTGTAAGAGAAAAGTCTTTTATACATTATCTTTGCTACTTAAATTGTGTGCAGTTTGATGATTAAAATTAGCTATTTTTAGAAAAAAAAATCTTGCTGCAAAAATCTGAAGAATTTTTGAAATGTAACAAAGATTTCAGTTAGGAATATTAGGGTAGTTTCATAGATGCTTCTACTTGGCAGCTTAAATTGGAAGGCAAGCAATTATGCTGCTCAACTACACATGTGAAGGTTTAATATAGAGAGCAATTCCCCAACTGTTCCCACAAGCCTAGCATATTACTATCCACAGTGACTCATGTACAGTGTTTGCTTTAGGTATGTATGTGTGTGTGTGTGTGCGTGTGTGTACACACACGTGCGCATGAGATTATCTCCTCTGTCCCATTCCCACTTTTAAGTAACCACTGAAATAAAGTTGGCCCAAAACTCTTGCAATTCAGTTGCCCAATGGAAAGTGCATAAATACCTAAGTTCCTAAATAATAACGTGTTTGTCAGCAGTAGTAACGTTTTCACGGCTAAAGATCAATTAAGGAGTGACCAGGATCTCTTACTTATGCACCTACTTCCCGATCGCCTGTGGTGGCTTGGGTTTGCTGCTCTCCTGCAGAGGTTCTGGGCCCTGGGGATATTCTCCTGGCACTGAGGGGACCTGGGCTTAGCAAGCGGGTTCTATCCACATGAACACTGCAACTTCTTCTTCCAGAACATCAAAACTGCTGGGGAACATCAGTCTTTTTGAGAAAGTAGAAGCTCCTTTGTCCAGGGAACTGATGGTGCAGCTTTTTTACCTCTTCCTCCTTCCAGCAGGGCCCTTACCTGCATGGTTAGCCTGATGGACATCCATCTGTTAGGACCGCCTGACACTTCTCCAGCACCTACCAGAAGTGGCATTTTCACTATGGTTCTTCTCAGTGTTGCAGAACAGGCTGCTTAAACCCCATCAGTGCTTGAGACAGATTCAGCAAAGATCAGTAGTGTTACCCTCTTTTTCTCTCATCCTTCCCAAATCGGTTCCTTGCAGAATCTTCAAAGAGACGAGAAGAAATAGCCCAGCCTTTCAGATGCGCCGAGGGTGCCGGGAACATAGTGTTTCATGCCATCAACAGTCAAAAGTTGGCTGAAGTGACCAGTAGTCTCTGGGGCAGAGTCCTTGAGAAACTATGGGACTCGCTTGGTGCCGATAGCCAGCAGCAGTGTAACTTTCGTTTTCTTGCCACTTAGCCAAGCCCCAGCAGATCCTTCCTGATGATACTGAGAGGATGTAGCTTTTCTGCGAGAGGGGAGAGCAGGCACAGGACAGCAGGTGTAGCAGGCAGATAATAGCAGGAAGGCATGTTCTAACTCTGTATGAAATCTAGCATTAAGTGAACGGGGAGGGGAAGATGGTGATAGAGATGGTCTGCACGATACACAAATTCATTACAAGTTCAAGTTCACAGAACCTGACTTTACAAGTCAACCAGCTGGAGATGGCTTTGTCCTCTCTCCTGCTGGGTTCAGATCAGCTCTAATACACACCCAGCAGACGCCGCACCAGTCAGGACACGCCAACAGTGCCGACATTACATTACTATGTCATGTCCCAGACTGGTTGGGTCCTTTTAATTCTCACTATTGTTTTTAATCAGAACTATGGTTTAGGATAAGTCGTCAGTACATGCAACGCTGAAAATTCAATCTTTGTTAGACAGAGGCACAGGGGGTTTTGCTTTCTTTTTGGTGTACAGAAGTTCTGTACTTCAGACTCCTGGGGAAAGAAGGTAGGATAAAACATTCCCTGTGGGCCGGTGGGTGATGTACACCCCTGCGTGCTCTGTGTCAGTGCACGCAACTGAATGAGTAGTTTCTGGTATGCTCACATACAAAATATTTATCTGTGAATATTATTGGGTTTGTAATCTTTGTTATATAAAAAATTTAGGCTGTGCAGACTGGGAAAGAAAATGCAGACATCCCAGATAAACAGAATTACGTTGCATTACTGAGCATAACAATACTCTCCCCTACCAGCATTTAGGTGGAGTGACTGTATGTTACTGCCTTGCATTTTTCACATAAGCAAAAAATCTAAAAGTAAAGGATGCACTATTAATTCCCATCCCCCAAACTGCATTTCAGTGGTGCTGCATACAAAATCCCTGCTTGCCAGCTTCCATGTGGATTTTTGTATGGTGCACTAAGAGATGTTCTTTTTTTTAACAAATAATAAGGGGAGGACTGGTACATGAAAACAATGTTAATGTAATTAAATATATATATATACTTCAGAAGAACAGCATAGTAAGCAGTACAGTAAAATAAATGTCGCATTATTTGTTACACCTTGTAATTTGTCTGTATTATGAAAGATGTAATGGTTTGTCAGCTGTAACTGTTGTTTTCTTGTAACATCATATTGAATAAAGCGTAGCAGAATCTCTCTTCTCCTTCGTGTATGTGTTCTAGATCTAACCCAGGAAATAAAGCCTTTCTTTTATTTTTGTTCTCCAAAAAAATAAGAACAGTAGTAAACAACAGATTTTTAAGGAACGAAAGGTACTTAGAAGCAGGCAGGCACTAGACAGTAATTAGTTGGAAAGATTAGGCATTGATTCAGTCAAACACATGAGCTTAATCAAAACTGCAAGGCAGTGCTAACTACACAGGGCAGGGTTCTTCACATTTCTGTCTGTAAAAATAATTATTTGGTGTCTCTTTCCATTTCCCTATGTATGTGACAAGGGACCTATTTACAGTATATTGGGATTTAACTGAAGTAGAAGGGCCAGTGTTCTGGAAAAAAAAAAGCAAAACAAGGTCTGATTTAAAGATATCATTGTATAGAGAATAAACTCTGGCTTATTGCAACTTCTCTTGGAAAAAAAACCCCAACCTTATAATTCTAGTGGAAAATCAGGCAAAACTTACAATATGCATTTTTTACAACTTTGGTATGAGAGTGTGATTTACACCTGTTCACACTTAGTTATTTATTATTTGTCGCAATCAGTGAGTACGTGCTGCTTGGATTTTTAATCTGTTTATTTATTTGTGCATTATAGCATTAGATAGGCAAGTGCTTACTCACACTGAATATAATAAATATATGCCTTTGGTATTTTCTCCTTTCCATTGCTTCTAGCCTTTTTGGTTCTGACATCTTGCTAGGACCTATTTTTAGAAAATGAAAGTTAAATCAATGAAGTTTGTACAGACTCAGTTAGAATGACTAAAATGTCGGTATATGCTGTTTTAGCAAATGCAGGAGCCTACAGGAGTCTCTTGACTTTATCATTTTGGTCTGAAGTGGGGGATGGCTGAACAGCAAGTTCTCGTGCTTTGTCAGCTGATGAGGAAGCTGCTAGCCTAGAATATGGGTAACAGAGTACCTAAATTCTAGTCTTGGTTCCAGCTGATTAGTAGAAATTATAAATTAAATGGTCTTCCTTTGAGCTAGTGCCATATAGGCTCAATTATGGGTCTCCAGTGTCTCAGATTCTACCTGGTAGAATAATTTTTTTGCCCAGTTTGGATGGCAAAACTGTTCAAGAGATGAATCCCAACTTTTAAATCTAGGAAGCTCCTGCAAAATTACATCAGCTGTACCCAGAGGGCACTGCACAAAAACAAACCAAGAATGTTCATCTGTTTCTTCCCCAGTTCTCAGTGGCTAGTGCAAATTTAGGAAGGCGTTGCCTTTTCATAGTCTAGGTGAATAATTTGTGCTTTCAGCTCTCTGATTTGTTTGCTGCTCCTGACTCACTACCTGCGTAGCAACTTTAACCTACAAATCTCTTAGATACAAATGAGGACCAAGAATTATTACCTAAAAAGGTTTGTATGTTTGAGCACTGGGTACCAGGAAGCATATTCAGAGTGAGATTTAATTATGTAGTATAATCCTTAAAGCCGTCTCCTGACCCCCTTGGCTGCACTCCTAACCTGTTTAGCCCCAAGGTTTTCTTCCTAAACTAGCCTGGCTGCTGCAGCAAAGCAAGAGATGCACTTAACTAGAATAGCAGCCACCCCTCCCCCGAGAAAAGAAAAACCGGAGGGAAGGTGTTGGAGCAACCTTGTGCCACTGGGTTAACACATACAGTGTCTTAATAATGCCTCTCCTTGTAAACCTCTGCAAAGTACACCCTACAGCAGCGGAAGGGCTTGCTGCTACCAGTGGGGAGTGGTGTTATGGACATTAGATTTGAGAAGCTTATATAGCACATGGGCGAGGATAAAGGGATACAAATCAGAGAAGAAAAAAAAAAACCTGAAGAGATTTAAAAAGAAAAAAAAAAGAAAAAAAAATCCAGGGCCAAGTATTTACTGTTCATTCCCCTTGCGAGTGGTGTTCTATATTGTCTGCAGTGAGTCATGCTGAGAGCGAGCCAGGCACAATAATAGCTGAGATCAATCCTGCAGCCCTTTCGTTACTGCGTGTGCCAGCTGATACTGAGTTGGGCGAAAGCAAGTGATTCCAAAACTGTTCTTTCTTTCTTTTCTCCTGTTTCCCAAAGGGCGCAGTATTGATTGTTGGGGCTGCACTACCTTGAAAGAACTGCTAAACTAAAATCAAACATTTTTTAATTAATTTTCCAAGGACCAATACAGTGATTCACAAAAAAGATGTAGCAGCTTTAACTGCTACACAAGATACTGGAGTGCTATATACCCTAGCAAAGTCTTGAAGCCTAAGGAGATTTATGATATCATAGAAACATTTCAGCCTCACCTTTCATCTGAAATTAGGACTACAGCATAGGTTTCAAAAGGGTAGTTGTTCATCTTTCAATCCAGGTAATTATAATAGTTTGCCCCCAGCTTCCACCTGAGGAGCTTAGAGATATTCATGCATTAATGAAATGAGCTGTACACACAGCCTTGGGACATACTGTATAGATGTAAAGATTCATATTTTGTAGAAGAAAAGAAAAAATAATCCACCCCAAAAACCAAGGCACAGATTCAGTTCTTTATTTTCAAAGCTTTGCATGGGCACAAGCACCCAGGAGGGTATTTCACTTGGTGTCTGGTGAAGACTGAGCCTTCAAGATACTCTTTTCGAACAGTTTATCACAACAACAAAAAAGTGTAACTTTTGTGTTCAAAACTGTATAGACAGGTGGAAAGATACCGACATATCACATGACAAAGTGTTGTGGTCTAATAGGACTGTGAAGAGCTGTTTGCTGACCAGATGCTCCGCATCATGTCAGTGGGGAGCAGGAGAAATTGCGTGTACCATCATGTTGGCTCCGCTGGGAAAGACTGTAAACGTGAACTGCCACTTGGCTGCATCAGGAGACACAGATACAACTGTCAAATTCGTCAGAGATCATCTCAGATGCTCTTCTATAATCCCAATTTTTTCACAACACACAATACAGGCAGCAAAGCAGAAGTGATTTTTCTGCTTGAGAGGTAGCACTCTACAGAAATAGCCCCTTTCATATAGGTGGTTAACATTTTACAGATACTTGTCTCCCAGCATGCTGTTCTGGCCCATTGCATGTACTAAATGCAAACCACTATAGCCCTAACATGCCCTTTTTATGTACGCTGCTGGCTGCTACAAGTGCTCATCTAGCTGCTGAGCACTCAGAAAGTGGCCCAGCACAGGGTGTTTCGCAACACACCTGCCTCTTTGGTGGGATGTGAATCACGGAAGAGCTGCACTTCTGGTCTCCCACATCCACTTGGTCCTTTCCAGAAATGCCTGTTTGCATCTGGGCAAGGTCCATGCTTTTGCTGCCAGCTGTTTAGCTTGCACTCTTGCATTCGGAGTGACTAATCTAGAATAGCAGGAACCTGTAATTTTGGGAGCAGCCCCATTAGTGGTCAGAGGTACTCCGCTCTTCTGCCAGTCCAGAGGCAGCAGTGAGTGAGCCGTGTTTGGCAGCGAGGTTTCACTGCTCCATAGCTCCAGCTGCTCTTGTGAGCTCTGCTTAAACACAACATCTGTCAGTGCAGCAGAACTGGAGGTGGAGGAAGCAGGAGAGACTGCACAAGACAGAGACGCATGTGTGGTCTGGGCCAAGGCCATGAACCTGACAGTGGTTAGGAAACGGTCACGAGCATGTTCCCCTCTATTCTCCTGAATATTCACCCGACCACTATCTGGGCCCTTCTTTCATAATCCCCACATGAGAAAGGGACATT
>NW_009723566.1:22491-30325 GCF_000703405.1 Apaloderma vittatum | reverse complement strand
AACTCGTTCCCCAAGCAATTATTATTTAGATTTAGGACAACCAATTGATCAAAGCAAAGGGGAGAGTCTCAGAGGGTTTTGGATGAGCCCTTACAAGTCCCTAAATATGAGGAAGTGTGCTATACATTCACGGCCTGTAACAACACTGAGCTTTGAACACCTCAGTGTGTTTCTGCAGTGTTAGCCAGCAGGGTTTCCTGCGCCAGCACTGCCAAAGTAGGCAATATCCAGTTTTGCGGAGAGGGGGCTTGTGACAAACCCCAGTTGGGCAGCAGTGCCAGGTGGGCTGGAGGAGATTCCACCTTAAGTGGGTAAAGAAAGGAGCTGAGGCCTGGAAATTACATTGGCTCTTACGGGGAGCCTGATGACAAACTGAAACTAAAGGGGCTTTGCCCCCTGCCATCAGGACCCTTGGCTGCTCCATATTAACGCTGTGTCAGTCACTGCGCATAAAGCAAAACATCAGTATTCCCTCATCTTCTCCACCTGACACGTTGTGCCAGGTATATGGTAACTTTACAGCAAGAAACCCACAGTGCACCTCAAAACACTGCACCCCGTGAATTCCCACACCTGCGACTTGGGCTATGGAGCTCCAAAATATTTTGACTGTAGGAATCTATCTGGTAGGAGAATGTGCCAGGACTGAACAAGGAGCACATTTATGTTCGCTAGTCTTGCTGAACACCGCTTCAGATGCCCCATTTTGCACAAACATGCGGTTTTCAGCAGCTCTGCTGGCGCAAGCCCAGAGGCGCGGGTGAGGGGCCACCGACACAGTGGTTCACACTGCTCATCAAGGAGGGCCAACAGGGAAGAAGGGAGCCTTAAAATGAAGCACCGTTCAAGGGCAGTCCCATCGAAAATGGAAGCTCTGCTGTGCCGATGGACAGCCTTGCCAGTAACGTCGAGGCCCTGCCAGTGTGTCGGCTGCCCATGAGCTGAAGGGAGCAATAAGGTGTTGTTGTAAAATGTGGCGATTTTGCAAGGTTCAAGCCTTTCACTGATTTTTTTTTATGTTTTGCAAAATATTGCTGTGAATGGGGGTTCCCTTTCCCTGAGCCATGGCTCCAGACTGGCATCGGACGGCATGGCATTGTCAGGCAGAGTGGGTGCTACACATGGGTTGCTGGGATGAGCTAGGCCACTCACTCCCTTAACGGCGTCCCCTTCTCCAGAGCACATCTTTGAGGCGTCCCGAATGGCAAGGACAGCCGTGTGGTCAACAGTCACAGCTCCAAGCCGACATCCAGCTGTTCCTGGTGATACCTACAGGAGACCACCCCCCTCCTCTTTTCCACATCCATCCAAATGTGGTTACCCATCAGGGTTTCCACCAGCTCAACACCTTTGAAGGCCCTTTGCTATGACCCAGCAGTTCAAGTGCAACACCTTCAGTCCTACTTATTGTGTTGCCTTAGATCTCTAATCTGCCCTCAGATACATCCATGCAGTGGCCGGTGCAGTAACAGGGGTTTGTGCTGGTGTGTGAATACCTGAAGATGGAATTGGACTTCATGCCATCAAAGTATCAAAGTCATACTTGCCCCAGACCCTGATCTTTTATTAATTTCTTCCATATAGAGAAGAAAAAAATTGCAGCCAAGTTCTTTTAAAGATATCTCTGGAGCCTGAGTTAGAGAAATGGCCTTAGGTGGATTTTTTTTTTTTTCAAAAAACTTGGACATTTACTACAAAGAGAGAAAGAAAAGGTGCTGTTTAATCTCTCTTCTCATGTGATCCTGAGTCTCTACCTGGTTTATTTTCCTCACATACAGTCTCCTTTGGTCTCTCATAGTAGTCGCCTAAATAAGTGATTAACAGATGAAGGATCAGGCTGCAAATGCTCCTAGCTGCAGGATGCAATGCAGGAAAAAAATGAGAAAATCCACTCTGGTTATTTTTCTGACATGCCTCCCAGTACTATAACGTCCCAACAGAGAAATCAGGGCTGCAGCAACACACACGTTTTTTCTTTTTTGATGTCCCTCAGCACTTCTTTAAATGTCCCAGACCTCCCCACACCTTCTTTCAATTAAATTGTTTTTCTTGACTTAATTTGAGATTGTTTAATTAGAGCTGGATGGAAGGTTTTCTGAACAAAACAAGGTTATTCAGCAGCTTTGAAAACCACTGATTTATCAGGAAAGACTTATCTTTCAATTAACTTTTTTCACCTGTGTGTTGCCAGGAGATCAGGTTTCTCAGCTCAGTGACAGGTTTCCACGTGAATGACTGTGGGGCTGGAGACCTCAGGGATTCTGTCTCCTGGCTGCAGAGCTGGGAGCCAACATGATCTTCCAGTGTGTGCAGCAATGGGGCAGTGTAGACTCCAGAAACTGGTAGGACTATATATGAAACTGGCCAAACTGCTACCCCAAATATTTCAATGTTTCACAGTTTTGACACAGTATTTCAATTCCACAAACATGTTCATGGTTTTGGGTTTAGTTTGAAATGAAGCATTTCTAGAAAGCATTTCCCTGTGAAAGAAGGATCATTGATATCAATAAAACCTAACTAAAAGAGATAACAAACTCTACTGGCTGGAGGAGACAACAGGTAAATTCAAACTACAGTTAAAATGTAGTCTTTCTAAAGAAAATAATTACTTTAATAGATCATTTTACCACTCATGTAGGAGAGGTCTGGTTATAATCCGGTCTGAAGTCAATTGGAAACCTGGCAATCCTGAAGTGAATGAATATTTTTTGCATTGGATTCAGTAGCAATAGCATTAGAACGCTGTCTGGGATCACTTGCTGAGACAGACACATCAGTTTAAACACAAACTGGAGCTTCGTGAATGCTGATGGTTTATGCAAGCAAGAAGTCAACCTTGATAGGCTTATTACTGGTTAATTATATAAAAGGTGACAATGGCTACATGGTTTACCAGTCAAGAAATTTAGGGTTTGTCCTGTTTTAACATATATGCAGATGTTAGTGGTACCATTGCTTCACAGTCCTCTTTTTTACCTTTTACCTTTATGTGATGACTACAACTATGAATATAGACATGTATTTCTGAGGGGGAAAAAAAAAAAAAGGTGTCTGTTTAAGCAATGCAGTTCAGAAAAAGGAAGAAAACCTCTTTCCTATGCCCAGTATTACATCCTTGGAAACAGCCCACCATCTCAAGATCTTCTAAGGACAGAAACTGCAGCACAGTGGAAAGATTGAAATTTTAATTTCCAATAGCATAAAGGTCCCAAATGCATTCTTAGAAAAATTAACTGTTATTAAGTGTAATACCTATTCTCGCTATAGCAGTAAATGGTATGTATTGTAGCCTCAGTACACAAGGAAAAATGCCATCTGCAGAAAGAAGTTATTTAGTAAGAATATGTCTACTTCTACTAATTGTTTCTCTGAAACAGCTTTAATTAAAAAGACATTGAAGTAGGACATAGCTAACTGGATAGAGGCTAAAATGAGGTAATTCACATTTTATTTTCTTTGGACTCAAAATGGGTTGCAACCTTTGCTTTCTGCTGTGTTTTTACTCTAATCAGTATTCCCACTGTTCTAAAAAAATTATTTGAATTCCAAGTTGATACCAGAGATGCATATAAACAGATCTCACCTTCCCTCCTGTGAGGGCAATTAATGCAAGATAAGTTTAGGGACTCTGGGACTTAAAGTTTACCGACTTTTGTCTGTGGGAACTGGAGTGACACTTCGAACATCTCGAACATTGTCTGTGAATTACCTGCCTTAAGGGAGATTGTTAGCACATGAATCAAAAGTGGCTGACTAACGTAGAACATCTCAAACAAAAGGATTAGACAATAGTTCAGATGCACCAGGATGCATTTTAAATCAGCTGAAGTGAAATGAGGTGCTTTTTAGTCTAATACTGTTCTTAAGAATAATGTTTCACAATGATTGTGAAAATAGGAGAATCTGGGTATCCTCCTTTTGCTACAGAGGAGATGCCAACTAGTTATTTTCTCTTTATACAGAATACTATCTTTACCCATGGTAATGGTGCTTGCTCAGTCGTATGTGCTTCATTCATAAAGGAAAAGCACTGTATTCCTTCATGCCACAAAGTCCACAGTGATTCTCCTTTGATTATGTGCATAATACTCTGGGGAATGAGACGATTATGCACACATATTTTCCTGTATTTTTATATTGGAAAAAAGGTTTTTTTTCAGATGCTCCAGAATTACTTTCTGCTCTTACTAAGAAACGTTTGCAGTGGCAGCCTCAGTGTGATGTGGGTCCTTGAGAATTCTGCTACAAAGACACTCATGCCTGAGCTCAGCTCCGGTCATCTGGGATGTGGGATTTTGCAAAAGCCGTGTCTCATCACTTCCAAACTTTCAGGGAAAGTTTAAAGCATCAGTGGGCTAAACACAATTCCACTTGGTGACAAATGGAGGAGACTGATTTCATCTGTGTCTTGGTTTAGAAGACAGGGGAAAGCCTCCCTTGAAACCGGGAAATGTACCCCCCCCCCACAAACACACACCTCCGAATTACTATACCTTTGAAATGATGGGGCTTTCAGACAAAGATATGGGGATAGGAATACCAGTTCTTTACTGAGAAATTGCAGACTACGAGGGGTAATGATACAGGGGAAAGAACAACAAGAAACAAATAATCCCCGAACCCGACAGAGTCAGAATACCTGACCTGGGAAACAAAAAAAAGTCCAAATAGACCCAGATTACAGTCCTGCTGGAGTGGCAGATGCTGCTCCGGATGACTCGGTAGAGGGGGGTCCGGTGGCGATGGGGCGAAGAAAAGCGACGGCTCCACCAGGTCCCGCCGGCTCGTTAACCCATGATTACCCACTAACAAAAGCACCTGCCCCTGGAGTTAACACGGAATGAAAAACAAAAAAATTCTTCCAGCTGGTTTCAACAGATGAAAATAGAATTACACATTTTTGGTTACATATTGTAACCCAAGACAATCTGGCATAAAGAAAAAACCATCAGGTTTGCAGGGTGTTTCCTGCTGTGGCCTCACCTGACACAGTGACCTGCTAGGTTTGCTCAGTTCTCCTTTGGAGTGTAAAGATGATGCATGGCCTAACATGCTGTGTCCCTCCACCTCCAAAACAGCACCATGGGAGTCTGAGAGAGGGAAAATTCATTGAATTGGGCCAATTCTGATCCCACTGAAATGGAAGTTTAATTCAGTGACATCAGAATTTGACCCTTAGGCAGTGAAGGTGCAAAGATGTTTTTTTTCTGCAAAGATGTTTTTTCCTGCAAAGACGTTTTTTTCTGGTAACTTTCTAAAGAACATAGAGAAAGCAAACCACTGCTGAACAGAGTAAGTGTATAAGGTGTACAGTGCTGAGTATCCTCACCTGCCACAGGGAAGACTTCCTGTTCAATTCCCTGATGGTGAGCCAGTGCAGCCAAGAAACTCCATGATCTACACAGGAGCTTGCCACTTAATAACTAATATAGCCATAGCATGCTTAATACGAAACTGCCGTTGTCTCATACCTCATGTTGGGTGCTAAAAAAGGCTGTGGTGGGTTGACCTGGGCTGGAAGCCAGGTGCCCACCAAGCTGCTCTATCATTCCCCTCCTTGGCAGAACATGGCAGGGAGAAAATAAGATGGAAAAATCTTGTGGGACAAGATAGAGGCAGTTTAAAAAAAGCACAACCTGTGCCTGGAAGCAAAGGAAAACAAAAGATTTATTCTCCAGTTTTCATCATCAAGTGATGTCCAGACACTTCCCAGGAGGTAGCGATTGCTGTGGAAGATAAACATCATAATAATGAATGCTCCCTCTCCTCCTCCATTCTCTTAGCTTTTATTGCAGAACAGACCTCATATGGTACTGAACATCTCTTCAGCCAGTTTGGGTCAGCTGTCCTGGCTGTGTGCCCTCACAAGATTTTGCCCACCTGCAGCCTACTGGTGGGGAGGGATTTGGAGAGACAGCATTGGTGCTGTGTGAGCACTGCTCAGCAGGAGCCAAAACACCAAGGAGTTATCAACACCCTTCTGGATACCGCTACAAAACACAGCGCATGAGAGCTGCTATGCAGAAAATTAACTCAATCTCAGCCAGGCCATTTACTTTGGGCAACAGCTTTCGGAATGTGACATGAAAACAGATTTTTTCAGACTGTATGGCAAATGGGTAAGGTGTTTTTTCCAGGTTGAGTCAAGCATTTGACACTGATTTGGGACATTTCTAAAGGACATGAAAGCAATGGTGAAAATAAACTCAATGCACAGTTACTGGAGCAATGCTCACAAAGCTGAGAAGGGGAGATCCCCAGCAGTGCTTTCACTCTTTAGCTGGGGGACTCCAATTGCTCAGTAATCCCCAGGTTTTCCTCTCAGAAAACTGTCCTGAACACCAGGCTGTAGGGCTGGCTGCTGGCTGCCCCAGCTATGCCTCACAGGCAGATCAAATGAATCTCCTGGGGTGGATGTCACTGGAGAATGTAGCTCTGGTGGATTCAAGGCTGCTGGGCAATTTGTATGCCTTGGGGTGGGACAGGTAAAACAGCAGAAGCTATGGAGATGAGCACTGCCTTGTGTCCCTACTCTGCCACCAGCCCAGCCTAGACCCCTGTTTTCTGAGAGATGTGGAGCTCCTGACCACTTGAAGGCATTGGTACTTGGGATGAAAAAAAATTTGCTGTGGCAGCTGTAGAGGACGCAGAGAAGCCTCTCTCTTGAATGTTGACATGTCCAGCCTCATATAGCTCATGAGCATTCTCTAGGAAATAAAACAGGAAAGGATTAGGGTATGGGCTTCTGCCTAGGGCACTAATCTGAATTGTCCAGTCTCTGTTTCCAAGCATTTTCAAAGAGAAAAAACAGAAACTGTCCCACCCAGAACCAGTATCACCGAAAGAGGTAGGAGGCCCATGATTTTAAGACTTAGCTTTAAATCAAGTAGAAAAAGGAGTGGATACTTGCCTGCAGTCTCACAAAATTTAGTTGGTATGGCATAAGGATGCTCTTTTCCCATTTTCTGTTGTTTCAGAAATTGAGTTCAAGCCAGTTTGTAAGTCTTGCCTGAAAAGTCAAAGGAAAAATCTATTGCCAAAACACCAAAATAATCCCTTCCACATTTTATTTCAGGTGAAAGTGTTGGCTAAATTACCATCGCAAGTGTTTGCATTTTTCTGTGACTAAGTGATTCTCCGCAGAGATGGGCAGACGTACTAGCTTTGTGGCTGCATCAACTTTTCCAGCAAACTGGTTTCTGTGATAAACACCTGAGACACTAAAGAAATATGGCTTCAGTGCTCCCGTTCCAAAATCCTCATCAAACAATTGCTGCCTGTATATACTCTACCCTGGCAGATGTTTCATTTGCTCTATAATCTGTGGAAAACATAAGAATTGATCTCTCAGCAGTGCTGCTAAAAGCCACAGCCACATTGCTTTGTTTTTACTTGGAGAGCGCAAATGTCTTTTGGGCAGATTTGATTTTTGGGCAGCTCCTAGCTGAAAACACTATCATCAGCATTGACTTCCCTCATGGCCTGTCACAGGCAAGCCATCCTGTGATCGAACAGCAGTCCGCAATTATCAATATCCATTACTGGACCTCTGAGCTCGTGTGCACTGCTCTTCAGCATACTGAAACTAGAGATGGGCCGGAGGCAGATCATCTTCAAAATGTAGAGCTTGTGCGTAGCAGACCTTGGGGACATTTTAAACCACGAAGCAATGAAACAGTGCCGTTTGCTTGTACCCCAGCACTCTCTACCCCCACTGAGATGTCACGTTTTGCTGGAGGATTTTTATGTGTAAACCTGGGCTGCCCCATGGCTCCCCTTCCTCTTCTCCCCTGCCAATCTGGCTTGTTATTAAAACTCCTGCTGCAAGTGT
>NW_009723566.1:0-22457 GCF_000703405.1 Apaloderma vittatum | reverse complement strand
GCTATAGGCTGCACATCTCAAAGCACAAGAGAGGCAGATGATTTGGCCCCTGGCCTCATCCAAAAGCTACAGCTTCAGGGAACCACAGGAGGTGTTTCCAGCTCTGCTGCCTGCACTCCTCATCTGACAAATGAGCAGGTTTTCTACCTCATGCCCGAGGCTAATTCTTTGTCCAAACCACCACATATGGGCTCTCCTTTTGCCGTCGTCTGTTGTTAGCTGTTCCTTTGTGACTGTAGGGTCCTCTGAAAGCGAAGTGGCAGCTTCTCCACTTTGCCATGTGGAGATCTGCAGCAGGGTAGGTCTGCTCCTTTGAACGCCCCGAGAACTCATCTGCCACTGCACCAGGCTCTTGGGAGACGGAGCCCATATCTATGCTGTGGAACACATGTTGGGAGCACTCAAACACCTTCCAGGGCTTAGTGTGTGCTCTGGTTATATCCTGCCTCACTGAAAATGGCCTTAATTCTTGGCACAAAAATCCACCAGCCCAGTACCAACTCACCCAACCCCATATCCAGCAGCCAGTGCCCAAGGAATGGTACGTGAGTAAAGAAAACCTATGGCAGTATCTCCTCTAAGTAGTCTCCTAGCTCGTAATAGTGTCCAGCTGAAGTATGGCCTGAGCTGGAGGTGGGGGCCTGTTGGGGAATGTTTAACGCCATTTTGCTGTCCCATGAGATAGCAGCCTGGATTAAATGGCCAGAAGGAACCATGGCAAACTCTGTATGTCTGTCCCTCAGTGCCAGAGCCTGCTGAAGACACCACTTGGCTTGAACACTGTCTTCTCTTTGTCCTTTACATCCAGATATTCAAAGGGTAGAAGCTGCTTCCTGTGCAATGCAGTGCTCTTGAAAGAAACCTGGAACTGTTCTTAATATTTGTTAGATCATCTTTGAACTGGGACATCGGGGGGGGGTTCTTTGTGTGCTTCGTTTGCCTTCCTCCAACAGCTTCTATCTGTGTGTACGAACTCTAATTCTTTTCTTTTCCAGTCTATAGCACACACATGCCTCTTTATTTAATGCCATCAGTGAATATACTTAATGTGCAGATTATTTCTCTTGGTTTGTGCTGGATATTTCTAATTGCCAAAGTCTGTTCTTACTGGTCTTTAATTGTTTTATATGGTCACACTGTAGATTGGACAAACCCATATTACACTGTAGATGGAAGATCAGGGTGAAGAACGTGCAAAGAGAGAAAAATGTGCTGGTGCCCTTGAATATCCAAACTTTTTCGAAACACAGACTACTATCCTTCCTGTGGAGTTGCCAGCAACTCTGCCTCCCCCTTGCATGTATGTTGTTCTCTGAAAAGTCAGGTTGAAAAAGTCTTTCTCTAACAAGTGAACTTTGAAGTACTGCGTTATGATGCACACTGTATCTCCTGACTGCAGTTCATTCCGCTCTACAAAAAAAAAAGAGCAAACCTGCCGAGATAGCTGGTTCTGGCTGGACTTGGTGTTACCGGGATCCTCAGGAAAGGCAAGTTTGTTAAGTGCCAGCCCTGGACCTCAGGTGAATGAGCAAAACTACTCTGCTGCTAGAGTCTGGTGGGGAGAGCAGTAACACGGTACTGTTTTTTCAATAAGGCAAGCACTGGAATGGACAGCCCAGGGCTGGAAGTGTTCAGGGACAATGTGTGTAACCCTCTTTGGGCTTTATCACTCTGATATTCATCAGCAAGATGGAGAAGAGACAAAATCAGTTTATCAGCTCTGGTATTCCTATTGATGACAAGATATGCTGAATCCCCATCACTAGGGAGATTAAGCAACTGGTGAGCATCATGTATAAACTAGATATATTACAACCTGCTTAGCACAGCCGATTTCTTGAGAACCCTTCCAGCCCTGTTTTCTGTGACTGAAACTGGGAAAGCAGCTGCTTATTTAAACTTTCCAAGGAAGATATAGAGAACATTAAGAGGCATGGCTTCTGCTCGAGGAGCCTCTACCAATTGTTTTATAAGCCACATGCTTTTGTGACTGAACTCAGGAACAAGCTGTGTCTTAAAAAAACACCAAAAAACCCAAGAAAAAAACCTGTCCCATAAAGCAGGAGTATGCATGGTCTGTTGTTAGAGACGAGTCCCAACACCACAATCTGGTTTTCAAAGCAAAGTACTAGCTCTACCCGTCCTTTCCTTTGATGAAAATACTGCTGTGAAATTGGAGCTAGGATCACCAGCCAAAACATGTAGGTGTTTGGGCTTAGGACTTTAGCCTATCAGTTATGATTGATTTTACAGATATTTTGTTAATGTTAAGGAAAAGATTAACTCTTCCAAACACACACACTCCTGTTATAAAAGCCTACTATGGGAAGATAATTCTGCCTAGGATTGATTTACTGAAATGAGATTTTTATTTGAAGTGTTATAGACACTCATAGTGTATTTTGTGCTGGTTTGGGTTTATTTTCCCAGTTGCCATTCATTTCATGACATTGCCTGGGATGAAGAGACATAGCCAGACAGATCTGCTGAACACATGAATACTAAGGAAGTGGTTTCCCTAGTAACAATAACCACCTAAGAGCTCACACAACTTCCTGGCCTTCCTTACGGGATTTGTTTGTTTGTGTGATTCTCACTGGGTCAGATAAAGGAGACACCAAAATTGGAGCTGGCTAAAAGGCATCCAGGATCAATTTACTGGAAGTGGGCAAGGCAGAAAAAATGACTTGCATTCGCAAGGGGTGTCATTACAGTGGCTTTGTTTTGGTTTATGGGAGTAATCCGGGGACATGTTCATTGCTGCCTCTGAGCATGGACTGAATAGACTCTGGTACAACTCAGACTCTTATTACAGAACGTTTTTCATAGATGCTTTTTTTCTTTAACAAATGAAACTACTGTCAAAATGGATTTGGTGCAGCTTTGAGACAGTAATCGATTAATGGAAAGCAGAGTGGGGGAACAAATATGCACATTAAGTATGCAATCTCAGTTCGAGACTTCCTGCTAGCGCTTTAGAGAATGTGAATTAAGCAGCATTTGGGAACATGGATGGATATGCTTCTGGGTTCAGACTCCTAGTAGGGGGTTGTCTGGCTGGCATGCTCTTGCTATCGAAGAAGAGGGGAAATTCACCCTCTAATACATTGCAAAATATTCCTCAAAGAAAGTAGCTATACCGCTGTTCAGGTAGGGGATCCCAGTAGGCATGTCATGCATGATCATTAACTTGGGTTATCTTTTTAGTCTTCTAATCAAGCAGTATATTTACAGCTGACTTGAAGCCAGGTGAAGCAATTTTCAGTACTAAACCCAAGTATTAAATCTGCTTCTTCAGGCACTGAAAAGATGGATTTCATTCACCATTGTTCATATATGTACATGAAATGTTGTGATGGATTTTGTGACATTTTTTACATTGGAAAGGCACTTTTGCTGAAAAATAAAGGTTAGTATTTCCTGTCAGCTCTCTGTAAAGCTGTGTCTTACTTAAGATTGGTCTGTTCCTGAGCAAGCTGAAATGATTTTATCCGTGGCTAGAAGGAAAAACTGATAAGGGCCAAACTGCAATCAGCTGTGAGTTTACTGTTAAGATAATACTATGAGCAGACACGGTGCAGAGATCAGCCATGCTTTGCTTTTTCAAGATCTTTGACCACAATGAAATCATGACATTATCTCAAAGCCGACACATGTAACTCTAGTCATACAGGTATTTACAGCTAAAAATGATAAACTTGATCCTGAGAGATGGTGGATACACCCATCCTTGCTGCTTTTAACGGCAGTTCTGCGTGTTCAGAGCCTTTGGATCAGACTAAGATCGTCTCAACAAATCACAGTGAGCGAGACAGGGAGGAAATGGCTATCAGAAAACCAAAGACAGGCTAGGATTTTATCCTTATCAGACTGAGATGAGGTGGCTCCGAGCAACACACCAATTCTTTCCCCAAGCTATATCAAGTATCAAGACTGGCCAATCCACTTTTTTGTTCAGGACAAGTGTAGAAACAAGCATGAGCACATTTGTAATTAGCACTAATGCACTCCCAGCATGTGCAGCTCCCACTAGCACAACACTATCTTGTCATCACAGGTAGCATATTTTGAGCTAGTTGTTTTAAGCAGTTGTATTAGGGTCTTCTCCTGTAAACCAGCTGTGCTGGAATTCTTATCAACCAAAATCACTGTCAGTCCTGTGCACAATATGATCTTGGCAGAGAGTAACACTGTTTCATGCTCTCAGGATCATTGACAGTAATGAAATTATGTTGTTGTCTTCCAAGTTGAACATAAAGCCCAGTCACATGAAAGCACATGTTCATAGATTAGTGTGAAGTATATACAGTATGCACTTAGTAAAATCTACCTCTTGATTTTACAGTTTCTCTGAAGGTACAGAGTCTTCCAAATTATTATACTTTTTAGAGAGTTTATTTCTTTGTTCCTGTTTGCAAAATAAATTTTGTTATTAATACTGAATAATTAAATTAATCTAGTGGGTTTACATGACTGATGACATGTACACACCAGCAATGATCCTATAAATGCATATGCAGATGTGAGCATGAATTCATATGAGTATGGGAGCATGGGAGTATTCAATTCTGAAAAAAATATCCACTTCCTAATAATGCAAATGCTTGGCTATGCTGATTTAGGCCAGTATATTTATCTTCTGTTTTCTAACTGTACACCCATGGACCTGAAGACAATTAGATGCCAAACTCGAATCAGATATGTAAGAGAAAATTTTGTTCGATATCAAAACATTCTTGTTCTCACAGGGATGTAACGTGGGTCTTACAGTGTAACAAGAGCTATGAATCATTTGAAAATGTGTGGTATTTTGTATTTTACACATACTTTTCTCATGAATAAGGAAGTTTTCACCAGAGGAAGACTTTTATGTGACTCCCACTTGTTTCCTAGTCTATTTCTAAGGGTAAATTTACTGTAAAGAGAGAGGTTTTTCATCTGCCTGTGTCAGTTCTCCAGTGTATTGAGGTCAGCTTCCATTCTCCTTGGCTCTGCTGCCTGCCTGTATAAACACAGATTCCATTTCCATCCTATTATTTTTCTAATCAAGTGTTTGTCATGTAAAAGAAGATCCGAGGTGACTGTGTTTTCCATTATGCAAAACATTCCATTATGATAATATCTTCAGGACAGTCTTATAAAGGTGACCTGCCCAAAGAAATCACAAATGAGAGCAGTGAAACAGTAGAGAAATCCTGCATAATTTGCCCTCTCATTTAACATTCAGGCCACAGAGTTCACCCTAATTTGCCATACATATTTCCTCTGACATTCTCGATCTGTACATATGGTAAAAATATGAATTGGCAGCTTTCAGTGTTAAGTGCTTATCAAAAGAAGAAGAAAGGGGTTGTAAAATGCAGTCATATTTAGTACATCCTTTGCTTTCTTTTGCTTTCTCTGCTAAACTCACACTTAGTAAAATCTACAGTCAATGAAATTTACCTTTTGAGCTCAAGTTGTTTCCATTCAGAACAAAGTAAAAAATATGCCAGCAAAGACAACCCGATATTTCTTAGAAATTCTCTTTTCTTTCTTATGCCAAATCCCAAGGGGCAGGGCTCTATAGAAAGGGAGTTTATTTTCTAAATCCTTTGAACACAAAGCTCTTACATTTTCTAGGACAAGATGTTTTCCTAGACAATCTCAATATTGTACCTTTGTATTAATACTTTAGTCATAAAGGTGAATACACACACATATTTAATTGTATATATTTAATTTTCATTAAATGTCATTTCAATTATTCAAATCTGAATTGGCTTACAAGCAGACTTCTGTGTAGATTTGGGTCTGAGTCTTGGCAAGCATACCATATTTCTGCAGTTTCTGTGTATTTGATTTTCCTGTTCTCTCTTCTTACTGTGCAAATGTATGTACTGTATGTGCGTGTGCTAAATACGCAGGACAGTGAACCTATACTGATTTCTTTGTTTGGCAAAACTCCTGAATTTGTGGGGATTTTTACAAGGTTTTAATGGCAGTCATTGTTTCTGACTATTTCTATAGCCAGTGAGCTAAATTTTAGGGCTGTAGAAAATGTAGATATTTTAATTATCATCCAAAATAGGTAAATGGTCCTTTTTTTCTCCAGCTGTTCCAGAGTGTCCTTCCAGATCTGAGGAACAGTATGCCACTGCTGGTCATTCCTATTCAAGGATTATTCCACTATTAAAAAGAGTTTAATTTAATGTAATGTCTATTCATGAACTTTATATCAGCTTTTAGGGCTTGAATGCATTTTTTTTTCTTTTGTGTCACGTACTGCTGTGGTCTGGTGTATCACCATCATTACAATCTTTTTAATTAAAGTCAATCCCTTGCCTTGATTTCCTGACTCTGTATTCTTTTCAAATATTTTCCATTTCTACTTGCAATCTTTTGAAGAGCTTCCTCTCAAACAACTCCAGTCTTTTGCAATTTTATCTTATTTACTGGAGCTGTTTCCAGTCCATGAAGTAATAAATTTGAAAAAAAAACCCAACATACATACATTAGATGCATTATCCTTATTGATCCATAATCTCACCATCTATTCTGCAGCATTTGCCACTAATGTACATGACTGTTTTAATTCATCTTTACTGAACCACTGATGCTAAGTTGACAGATGCTGATGTGAGCATAACTACATGTAGGACTGGACTTCTCTGTAACTCCCCTTATGCTGCATGTCAGCACAATATGTACGTACTGTCTTTTGTCTCAAAGATGCAACATTTTCATCTTCTTAGAACTAGTTTTAAGTTAAAATCTACAAAACCAGCTTTCCAATGTGGCAAATAATGCTTTCATTAAATCAGACATATTTGCCAGTGGTGCCATATCATTTACATTTACTGAAAAGCTCTGCTATAAGTCTTTCAGAATTATGCCCTACAAGCCATCTATCAGCAACATTCAGTTTCGTAGAATCATAGAATTATGCCCTATTTCTAAATCAAACTTTGACTTGAAGGTGATTGCTTGAATTTTTTCTATCATTTCTTACTGTACTACAAGATTCTCATACACGCCTTCTATAATTACAGTTATCTGAAGCTCCACAATATCCATACCCTCCTATATTGTATCTACTTAAACCAAGTTGGTTGCTTTCCTCCAAAACCTTTATTATTCCCCTCCCATCAGTTTTCAAGAGTGAACATTTGATTGACACAGCTTGCGTCTGCTGTCAGGTCGCACAATTTCTCGCCCTCCACTTACTCTGCAACTGGCCTTAATCTGTTGGTAATTATATTCAGGATGATTTTTTTCACCAGTGACTAAGGTTAAACTTCTGCAATTATCTGGATCAGCAGGATTTTCCTTTCTTTAAAACTGGTATAGGTATTGCCTTTAGCTGCTTACCCGCTGCCTTCTTGTGTTCCTGTACAACTGAGTAGCTGGGTTTTGGCTGCTTCCCATTTCTGACTGTTTCACTGCTCTTCTTGCTTTTCTTTGTCTGCAAATATACATCAAAAAACATTATCTCCCATGACCTTTCAAGTCAGTGATGTCAATATATTTTGTACTTTATTAAAAAAAATAATGATCGAGTTTATTGGACCAAGGCCCAGCTTATCATACATGGCTAATATATCCATATTTATGGTGTTTTTCTGAGGTCTCATTTCTTCAAAATGGTCCCCAAATCAAGTTTCTGTCTTCATGGGACATAAGGATACAGTTTGTGAAAACCATCCCATATGCAGCCAGTTTTAAAATTCTTGGTTGCAGAAGGCAGTCATATGAAGCCTGAAGACCAACAGAGGCCATCACATCTGCTCTGTTAATCTCCATGGTTTAGCAGGAATCATTTGGATGAGAGCTTGCTGCATCCATTGCCTCTCCTGCCATCACTGCTGCCATAGCTGTTGCTTCTCTCTTGCTGCTGCTGTTTCAGAAAGAGAGCCAGAACAGTGCTGAGTGTACACAGACAGCAAAACACTTGCAGCACGATCTGCTTTCTCTTCTCCCTAGTGGTTCTGAGCTTATCTGAATTTGAATGGAGAAACTGTGTACCCAGATCAGCTACTAGAGCAGCTGCTGATACACGTTAACTGCTCTCTTTTAGCTTGTATAAAGGCATATGAAATGGTAAAACCCTGTGCATCCTACAGTCTGCAACTCCATAGTCATGTTGTGGTCACACATACAAAAACTGAGGCACCTGTCTGCAGTCCTGGGCATCCAACTACAGACAGATGCTCATTGCAAGAGCCTTTCAGAGATCATCATATTTTTACTAATTCTTCTCTGCTTCTTTTACTCACTCTTCCTATCTGCCACACTGTTCAAAGCCATTAAACAGTCAGACCTTCTGAACCAAACCAGGGCGAAGCTCTGGCAAGCTCAGTCTCATGGTACTGCTGTGCCTGATCTGAACCAGGTATCTTCTGCCCAGGTCAGTTCAAACACCTTCTATTCCCCATGCAGGAGCACAGCAGAACTGTGAGGCAAAGCACAAACGAGAGAACATATTATGTCATCACTGCTGGATGAATTTGAAGTGTGGCCCTGCAAGAGAGCATACTCTACCTGCTCAGTACCAAGGGGATCAAGTACCACAGTATATTCCCTGGAGGAAATGGTTTCAGTTTCTTGGCTATGAGCCTGTGAGCAGAGCTGTGCCTTGTGTTTCGCTATCAAGACCATAATCTATAAAACTGTACATTCCTTTAATTAAATAGCAGAGAATATGTTTGCTTAATTCTACTTCCTACTGCAGAAACATAAGATAGGGAAATGATGGATTCTGGTGTATGCCAGCTCCCTGATACCCCTACGTGTTTTAGAATCTAGGCAATTAAAGCATTCATGTGGTAATTCCTCCATTATACTTTTCACATTAAAATGATAAGTTCTTCTGAATTGTTTAGTCAAATTAATTGCATTGAGCTCTATTTCGAGTACACCAAGCATCCTTCTAAAGCAAGTTGTTAAACTACCAATTTTTATTGCACTTAAAAATTGCCTTAATAATAACATTCAGGTAAGCTACTTCATGGTCTGATATGGTGATAGCTCCAATTTTTGTATGTGTTGTGTTGTCAGGCAGCTTGCAAGTTAACAAAAAAGACCTTCGCTTGGCTAGGGAGAGGATGAGATGTGAAGTTTTCTCTGCTGGAGTGCATATGCCTTCAGACATCAAAGCTGTTAAAATTTTCCATAGAGCAGAATGGAAATGGGACATTTTATCACCCGGGGTGCTGCCTGCTCCCTACTGCTTTGCCTGCCTAGCAGCTCCCCAGGGCGGGAGCAAAAAAATTCCAGATCAGAGGCCAGAAGTGGGGGCATACTCCCAGCTATGGCTGTGGACATCCACTGACAGTAGATAAGATGCCAGGACAAAAAAAATGAAATGATAAGTGTTTTTCTTGGGAACTTTTTAATGACAACAAACTTCAATAAGAGGCTCTGCTCTGAGCAATTATAAACCAAGAACCTGCAGGAGATGTTTCTTCACTCTTTAAATGCTCTGACCTTCAAATCTATCTTCTCATCCAGCATGGCATGGAAATAAACTGTATTTATATAGCACTGCCAGTCTATATTATAAAGTCTCTCTTGTTATAAGATGGGATGTCTGGCTACAAAAAGGGGATCTTCTAAAATACGTTAGTCCACAGCAACATGAGAAAGCTATGCTTGACAAGTTCAGAGGCAGATACTACCTAGACTGCACAGAATTGGTCAGGGAGCAGCAGTGAAAAAGACACAGCTGTCTCCTATGAATGTGAAAGGGATCCCTGAACAATGTCAGATATGAACAATGTCAGATATGAATTTGGAAGGGTGACATTTTTATTTATTTTTTATTGAGTGATTATCCACTTGTGAGAAATAAAGGCCGAGACTTGGGTCTGGGAAAACTAATTACGTCTGGAATTTATCTTGATAAAATATAAAGGCAGATTATGTTCCTTGGGTCAAAAGCTGTTAGCATAAGTATGAGATTATGAGTTCCTTGGTTCTTTACTGCTTTAAAAAAAAGAGAGAAAGAATTTTCAAAGAAAAAACAAGAGCAGTGAAATAATGACTATGTGCATGCGGAGAGAATTTGTTGATTAGGTTGGTAGGTACTTCTACAAAGTATTATTTTGGCTGATTTAAGGTGTCATGTCCATTATCTCAGCCAAAAGGCTGTTATCAAAAGCTGTGTAGTAAACAACCCTTCCCATGGTTTGTCTTCTTGTTTCTAAAAGACCATCAATTCTCGTGGGCTGTTAAGTACAAGAAAAGTGGAAAAGTGGGAGACGATCCTTTTAAATGCAAACTATATACTTAAGGAAAACTCATTTTCATGTGCTGTTAGCAGCAGCCAAAGTACTGCCTCCTATATACAAGAGAAGAAGAAATATTTGGGTACATGCTAAAGGCTGTATACCCAGGAAATTCCCATGTAAAATCCCAGAGAAATCTTCTCTCGCCAGCTTCAGATAAATGATCACCCAGCAGAGAAATTAAGGTACCCAAGACACTAACTAGCAAAGTTAATTTTTTTTAATGTTGTTTTTAATTGAGTAACTCTGTACCTAAGTTCCTTGACCAACAATTACTTGGAATATTTTTAAATGTAGTTTACATTTGAATCCTGAGGATGACAATCTCAGCCTACGGTTGAGTTGTCATGTTGTTGATCATAATTGCTGACCATCTGCCTTTGGTCAAATTTCTTTCATTGAGCCCTTTTTCTTCATTTATTCCTGGAGGATTTCCTGCACAGCATGACAAATATCTCTCTGTCAGTGGCATGGTCTCAACTTCATTGGATAGACCTGCTGAGAGGCAGTTAGGTCTCTTTACCTCCTATCCACAATAAAAAGCTAGCTCCTCCTGCACCATTTAATCTTGACCAAGGGCTGCTGCTCTCCCATGAAGAGACCTGCTCTGTAGTGTGACTAGTGGCACTGGGAGATCCACCCACAGTAGATGTATCATGTCTGACCTGTCTTGTAAATTGAGTCCATATGTCCAGTCCAGAGTTTCTCAGTGGTGGACAGTGGACCCCTCATGGCAACAGAGGAGTGTGGCCCCTTCAGAAACAGTGGTCTGCTTCACAGGTTGGTAGAGATGGCAAATCTGCTTTGCATCGCTGTCCTTGGGGTTTCCCTTCCTATTAAGTGATAATGTGTGTGCTGCTTCCACGGTCTAATGTGTAATTTAAATTGCTATTGACAATGGCATGCTGAGAGAGACATTTATTAGTTAGAACATAAAAGGGAGCTAGGGAAAGGAAACTCGTGATGAAGCAAGTTAAGTAAATAAATAAATATAAACATGCTTAGTCAGAGCATCCATCTGTCGTCTTGATTGCTTTTAAGATAAGAAAATAGATATTAAGAAGCTGGTATGCTACTATGAGAGAATACAGTTTAAGGCAATAGCCTGGCCACAGACTAATACCGTGACTTTAAATAAATCCGTCATAAAGAGTCCTGCCACACATAGTAGGGGTGAAGTGATAAACGATGGCCTCAAGCCCTGTTGCCCCTCTGCTCAGGGGAGTGAGTCAGCATCAAGGTGACTCAAGGTCTTTTCTACTCCCAGGTCCCTCAACCTGGTGGATCCCTCTGCAATACTGGAAGATAAAAAAGGATTTCTCCCCACATTTGTCACCTCAGCGGTTGGTCCAGTTATGTTTAGAATTTTTTTTATTTCAAGTCAGAAAAAGTAATTATTAAAATTGCTTTGTGGAGGTGCAGTCCAAGCTGCAGCTTCACAATTGCTTGACAGCTACCAAAGCTGCGTCTGTTGCCATCCCCTCCTCTCCCACCTTTCACTTGATGCCTTCCCTTTCCCCTCTGCTGACACCAGGCTGCCTGCAGCCGTGCCAAGAGCTGGAGAAGGGAACTGATGCAACTGGGAGCGTGGTGGGTTTTGCTGGTAAGCTTTCAGCCAGCACAGTGCACCGCTCCCTTTCTCCTGGCTGCCCGGCGAGTGCTGCTACATGCAGCGCAGCACCGGTGGGAGAAATGCCTGGGAGTGGGAAAAAGTCTGGGACCATCTCCCTCAGGGCCCTTAAAACAATTGTGATTCACAGTCCTCCAAAGCTTTCCTGGGAGGAAAAATAGGCCTCAGGAAAAAGAAATGTGTCTGCCAGCTTTAGGTTAAATTCCCTTTTCTATCACAGACTTCCTACCTGACTTTGAACAGGTCATTTTAATCTCTTTCTGCCTTAGATTTCCGTCTCCAAAACGAAGACAGAGCAGTACTTTTATCTTTCAGAACAAACGCATTAGAGATTTTGAGGTGCTGAGGTGCCCAAGTACTCTGGGAATAGGGGCATAGAAAGACTTTCGATAGGTCTGCAAATATTTTTAAAGTGCTTCTGCCTCAAGCTTCCCTTTTTAATTGCCTTAATTGTAGACAGCATTTGTACTGCACAGCTAAGTTCTTTGTAGCTTAACATTTTGAGTATCCATGCTTTTGGCAAACCATTGGTGTAACTCAATTCCAGGTAACAGAACTCAAGGTATAAAGATGAGATGTATGGCAAAGGATGGAAGGGGTTCTTCCAGCTTTAAAAACATTTTTAATGGGTTTCAAGTTTCAGTAACTTTTATTGGCGTTACTCAACAATAGTGTGAGCAAACACTCCATAGTGAAAACAGCAGCTTGAACAATTCAAGCTCATCAGATCTGACATTGTCATATTTTTTCCAACAGAGCTAATGTATGGTTTTGTTTATGACCAGACCCATCACTTAAAGGGCTCTGGACTAATAAACTTGTTTTAAAACAGAGCAGACAGTGTGGTTATTTGAACCAGAACCATTTTTCCAGAAATGGATGATAGTACTGCATCAATACTGTCATTGTGGTCCTCTTACTAGTCTAAAAAGCTCTGCTTACAGAGTAATATTTAAAATGTTTATCCCCAGAAAAAATATACTAGGTGTAACAAATGGTAGAATATCCTTTTTGCCTCAAAATTTGAGATTAGAATGTCTATATAGATAAAGGGAGAAACCACAAGAAATAAATATTTACTAAGGTGGTGATATTATTACTAGGGCAGTTCTTCATTCAAGAAGTCAGTCTTGTATTTACAAAACTTAAATGAGACATCACAGACTAGTTAGTCTGGGATACATCTGTCAAACTCTGGCAATCTGATTTTAAAGGGCTAATTACCAGAAAGCACAGGCACCCAGCACCTTTGACTTATAAGGCCTCTGAAAGATGCTGGACCAAGAGTACTAGAAGTCTTAGTCTGTTTCTGAAACTACATCTCTACATTTTCTCTCCAGCTTTACCACATGCTCTTTATTTGACCCTGGAAGCACTTTCCCCATGTTTAAGTTCCTGCCTTTAGAAAATGGGGATTAAGAATATAAATGCAAAGCTGCTCTAAGTTTATTGATATTAGCAGCTTTCAGAGCACTAATGGCTGGCACCATAGAAAGGCAAAGAGTTCTTTACATTAAGTGATTCATTTTTCAGCTGGCCACAATGTTCTACTGCAAATCTTCAATGAGTGCGGACTTGCCAATTTGAAGAAACAACCAATTTAACTAAGTGGTTTTTCAAAGACATGTAGAGAAATCGGTGCAACCCCATCATGGAGATAAATTTATATCAGGGTGAGTGCCTCATATTGATTAATCTTTCATCAGCAAGGAATCAAGTGCTAACTCCATGAAAGGCGCTTTTAAACTGAAATAAGAGTGTCTACACAGGGGGTTAGTTTAATATTGGCACTTTTTTTCCCCCAAGTAAGACGAGTCTTTAAGCCCCATATCCCTAGTGCTATGCATTTCAAAAGAAAAGAAAACGTAAAAAAGTAAGAGAAGTGGCGTAGTAGACATGGTAAAACCAATTAGGTTTAAGATATATCCTGTCCTTGGCATTCTGAGTGCCGCATTGGCTCAGAATTAGGCTTGCTATGATCTGAAGCTTCTTTAAGTCTGCTGCTATTTAATGCACTATATGTGACAGTTCTGTCACAGTTTTTAATGGCTCAAACAATGTTGCCTGGCATATCCCAGAGACGTGGGTTCAAGGCTGTGGTTTCACGGCAGCCAAACTTCTCCTGCAGATCAGCTGCCACTGTGAAGTCTTTGCACCACGCAACCTCGAAGCCACAAATACATCAGCTGCGAGAAGGATGGAAAAGTGTCTCCCAAAGCAGTTCAGCAAACCCTTCCGTGTGCTGTGGCAGTAGTGCAGACAAAGTTTAGGATGAGCTGCTGTTAGCCCTTCTCTGCCAAAAGGAGGACCTAGACCCCCAACTCTTAACTGCCAGAACATACCTACTTGAAAGGATGTATGTGTTGCACAGTGCATTGTATTGCAGAATTTAAGCATGTGTTTAAATCAGAGTCTGCGTTTTTAAAAGTTATGATGTATTCAAGGAAGAAGCCCTACAATTGTAACAAAAGTATATAAATTAAAATACAAATACTCAATGGCTTTGCAGAAATACTTTGTCTGTCTGTCTAGCTGTAATAAATGGCAGAGCAAGAGAAGTGTCCAGAAGTATAACATTAGCAAAGTGCTTCCTGAATTTTAATGATAATTTCAACACTAATTGATAACACATAAAAGCTAGAAGGAAGACATCCTTTCTTTTTCCTTACCATCCCTTTCTATTGCTCTCTATTCAGTTTTCATATTTTTATGTACGACCTTCCTCATGAATTAAAGAGCTTCCAAACCTGAAGAGTAAACAAGAAGTCCTCATCTCCCTCACCCTTCTGTCAGACTACGTAAGAATGGAATTTCCTTTGCTTTCCAAGGGTGTGACTGGACCTTACTTCCTATGATGTGACTACCACGGAGACCCAAAGTGGGAAAAAGAGATGCTTTCCTCTGAAAATACAGAATAATGTAAGCATGCCAGAATCTTCTGGATGTTACAGATTTAGACTAGCTGTTGCACTAGATGTATCGCCTGCATATATGTGGATTCCTGCAGAGCAGACTTGAGGTTGAGGGTGTTACTGCAGTGGTTTGCTGCTGATAGTGGGGCTGTGGCTGCTGAGATCGGTCGTCCCTGACATGACTTGGATCAGCCAGTGTGAGACTTTGAAATAAGGAAGAAAACCTTGATAAGACTGGTTTTAGCATGTGGCCAGCCAAAGGGAAAAGAAGACCTGGGACACTGAGATGACGTGGCTTGTCCTCCTGGTCTTCAGTGCTGGGAACTCAGTGATAGTTTTCTTAATGTCAGCAATACTATATGAAAGTACACAGAATTACAATAACCATCCCTGCAGATGGCAAATGTGTGGCTTTCCACTGATAAATCCAAATCCAGAAAAAATTACACAGTCTTGTTAGTTACTATGGAAAACAGAGACATCACAAAATCCAGAAGAAAACAGTCCAGATATGCAATAGCTTAATATTCTGAGAGTGATACTAGAAAAGGAGAGACCTGAACACTTTGCACTTGGGCTATATGTTGTGATTGTGTAGGTGAGCTATACAGACTGACCACCTGTGACAACAGGGAATGACACTTTGTCATCCTTAAGGTAGCATTCGCTACTATGAACTCTGAGATTTTTCACCAGTGCTTCTTTTTCTCCTCCTTGAAGACTGTGGGATCAGGCTAGGGATGGTTTATCTGGGGCCTGTGTGGGATAATTGATATAGCCCTAGAGGTGCCGCCGAGTCGAGCAGTCGCTGTGGAGCCGGGCTCAGAGAGCTGGGGAAATTCTAACAGAAAAGTCAGCTGCAAATTGGAGGAAGGTCTAAAACACTAATCTTGTCTATCCTTAAGACAACTTCTTTCCTACAATCAGCCCAAAGTTTCTGAAAAGAATTTACTTCAAAATAGAGCTGGCCCCTCCGATATGAAGAAGAATGTATTTAGGAGAGAAGAAGTGCTTACAAGCAGATCCTAGTGGCGCATTCCTTTCAGTCTTGCTGGGCAGTTTGCCTCTGTTTACACTGGTTAAATATTTAAGGCTATCTTTCCAAAGTCAAGCAAAAGCCAAAAAGTTTTTTTTCTAAAGTGAAAGTTGAGATTGTACTTTAACATGTACCAAGCCACATTCCACGGAGAAAGGCAGCTGCAGGCTGCGAGTTACTCCCTGCTCTGATCTCATTCTGCTCACTTTCTCAATAACATTCATGGAAAATATATGCACACGTAAAATACACAGAAAAACAGCTTTCCTCCACTCTGTCCCCGCATCTCATACACATACCTTTTCAGTTTGCGTACCCTGAAATACTAATGCAGAAAATATGATCTGAATCTCATTACATCAGTGGAAATGGGGAGCAATTTCTTTAACAGGAATGTACTTAAAACAGGGCAAAAGCAGTGTGAGACCAGAAGTAAAAGCTCATCATGTAATTTCTCCTGGTATCACAGCGTTGTGAAGCTCTACTCAGTTCCCTTGTATCTGTGAAATCAGAGGTCTACTCTTGGGAGTAAGGGTTGTGGGCTTAGGCCCTTAAATCAGCCTCTCTGTGTTTGAAGAACAAGAGAGAGTCTGTGTTTTCAAGCACTGTATGTAACTGTAGAAGAACTCACTCAAGAAAGGGAAATAAAAAGAGAGTAAAAATGTTCGCATTCTCTCTGAACAAAATGAGCTGTGATCTGCAATTGCCCTTTTAAGAGCTGTGACTTTTTCTTGTTCTCCGGGAAAACTTCTGGCAGCGGCAGCCAGGCTGCAGCCCCTGCTCCTTTCACCCCAGCGCAGAACATGTCAGGGAAGGCCGCAACATACGGCTTTAATTTGCAAGGGATCATCTACATTTCTTCTGAACAGAAAAGAAAACCAAATCAAATCTCCACATACTCAATCTATCTTGAGTAAACAGCATTAAGGAAAAAATGCTGTGGGTATTGGAAGGAAGAGACTCTTTGCAGTCCACTTTGACGGCGCATACCTTTTCTCCTCATGCCTCTTTAACGCACATAAAATCACTGTAATGGGGGGCTGACTTACACGAGTGCTAGTCAAAGTTTGCTCTTTATTCCTAGCCCGTGCTACACGGTAGGAGTTTTGGTTACAATAGGTGTCACACAGCAGGAGTAAATTACCACTGACTTCAGTGGCTAGAGCTACATTTACATTCTATTTCTCTTATTCCCACAATCCCCAAATACAAATAAGAGTACAATTTTTGCCTAAATTAACAATCACAGACTAATACAGCTAATTAATAAAAGGCACATATAGAGGAACCTGGGGTGAATTTTGAGGGTAAGATGACCTGGGCCACCTGATGGTAGGAGAATTACTTGGTACCTTGACAAATGCCTGCTAATCACGACTGCTGCTGTGCGAGATGACTTCCTGAGAACTTGGCTGTAGAGCCTTGAGACCCTTCACTGCAGAAAGCATCCTGGCTGCTGACTGCACCATCGCCTAGGGTTCATGTTCAGCTCCTACCGTTTTTCTTTGCCAATCACTGCATGTGTTTGTTATTTTTGTCAGCACAGGCATACTTCCAAGAGTCTTCTCGATGTTCCAAGAAATAGTCAATGTCCAAGGTAGGCTTTTAAATTTTAAAGATTTTGTTCTTCTGGGCAAGGCTAAATCCGTGAGATGCTATGGCCCAAGGCCCGGGGGCAGATGGCTCTGTCATTGGCATGTTGCAAAGTGAAAAATATCTTGGCATGCAACTGTAAGAGCTACATGGGAGTCTCACCTATACACTTTCTCTGCAGAATTTTATTCTGTAAACCTGTGTCAATTTCTAGGGTCAAACAACTTAGTTTAAGGAGTGTGCACTATATGGATTAAGGATTTTATCACCAGAAATGAAGGGTAGCTTTAATATGGCAATGTATAGGGTACCTTATTTCATCTTACAGCTTGAGATGTATGACACTGTAAGCACCTCTCCATTTCACTGCATCTCCACTCTTCATACTGCTTCTTCAGCAGGCATCCTTATCTGTGCATCGCGAAGACTGGATGTGATGTGTACTGCCCGCATGGGAAACCAAAATGAGATCCATATGAGCTGTGGACCTCTACTGTCTCATCTGAAGACCCCTGGATCACTCCAAGAGACTTCATTAATTTAGTCTACACTTTGTTGCTCATCACAGATTACATACTTGAACCCCTCTGTCTACTGACCTATTCTTGTGAGTTAGGGCTTGGCCAGCCACTAAACGCAGACAGACACTCTCTAACCCCCTCTCCCCCTCCAAATGAGAAGGAAAAGGGAATGAGGCAGAGAGACTTATGGGTTAGAAAAGAAAAACTCAAACAGCTTTAATGTAACAATAATCGAAATAATAGTGAAATAATAAAGAACAATATACAACTACATAGAAGCCCAATATCAAACACAATTCCCCGCTCCCCACTAGCAATCCCCACTGATGCTGCAGAGCAGGCAACACTGGGGAAGCCTCAGGTTCAGCGGTGGCGGGAGCTGGATGAAGGGAGCTGGATGAAGTGAACTCAGGATCTGGATCAAAAGCAGGAGATAGCATTGAGGCCTCCCTGGACACCGGCCATTGCAGAAAAGGGCAAGAAACTCTAATGATCACTCAATTTATACTAAACATAACGTATATGGAATGGAATACTGTTGGTCACCTGTCCTATCTATTAACCCCTGGAGGTGCAACCTTTTTACTTCCTTGTGACCCCTCTTACTAAGCGGCACCCCCAGCGGGGCACACAAGAGCCAGCAGTGGCCTTGGGCACTGTCGGAATAAGTATAAGCAAGAGCCTTTCTGCATCCCAGTCCCAGGCAGCAGCTGTAAACCTCAGGTGTTATCACTGCCGGTAGCACACACTGTCTGCAAAAACATGCTGCTGACTTCAGAAAGCGCAGCCTTTTAGAAGAGACTGAACTGGAAAGTAAAAATCACTAAACAGAATTGGGTTTTTTAGCTCAAACCAGGACACCTATCAAAAATCCTTTCTTTCCATTCAGAACTAACGCCCTTGCCTTGCCAAATATCAAACGTTCTCATTAGTCAAGATTTATGCACAACATGATACAAAAATAAACTTTTAACTTGTCCAACTGTATAATGATTACTCTTAATCCCTTATTTGACATTTAAATAACAAAATCTTGACTCAGCTAAAAAGCTAATTATCTGAGCATTAACTTCTGCTTTAATTTGGTGGACAAACATACATTTATATTATCAACTGTGTTTAGGATTTTGTTCATTTTGGTGGTCACTGGCCTTACTACAAATACAGTTTGTGCTCATATTTGCATTCTCTGTACGTAACACAGACCTGTAAGATCAAGCTGAATAATTTCCCCCAGAGAAACAAGTTGTCCTTAAATGCTGTGGAAAGGAAGCATTCACTCTATCCTATTTCTGCCAGTCACACAGAGGAAAACAAGAAACCACTGCAACTATTTTTTGCTTTGTTTCTTTTCAAAATTAAAGATTTAGACAGCTTCATTTTTTTTGGCCAAAGATTTGTGTCCCACATCCCCCATAACAAGTAAAATCAGTACATACTGGAACCCTGAGGACAGCAGCAGAGTGAGGATGCTACTGGGATATAAACAATAGAAGAGGACAAAGCTCAAGCTCAGTTCTCTTCCCACCTGCTAGAGTCCTAATTTCCCCATGCAGCTGCTCTAGCAAGTAGTATCAGCACACTGTTTGAAATTCTTTTTAAGGTACAATTTTAATGGCTATTTTTTTGTTCTTTTTTTTTTTTTTTTTTAGACTGGAAGAGGGAAGGAGTGCCTGTGCTTTAAGACAGTATTTGTCCTTGTAAGAGCATGATTATTGTTGTACTGACCCAAGGAATGGTGGCATCCAGTCCAGCCTCCTCTCTCCAACAGTCATCCATGGTGGATACCTAAGGAATCATTAAAAGAACAAGGCAGACACACGGTGATAGTCTCCTTTAGATGTGATGTGCAGTACTGAGGTTGCATGAAGAAGTAGTGTCTTTTATTAGACCAAGACATATAGGTGGAAAAATGAGACAAACTTTTGGTCATATGAACTTGTCTTTGGGTTAGAAACACCAGCTGCAGCTTTCAGTTAAGAACAATTGTTTAACATTTACTAAGATACTTACTAATTAAGCCAGCTCTGAAAAGAAGATGATGGTAGCTTTAGAATAGAGAGGACTTCAGTGATGTTAAAGATGGGAGGAAGAGTGACATTTATTAGCTAAGCAAAAAGGAAAGATAATTACCTTACAGCCTGTTGGCTTAGAGAGAGGTAAGTGGGGGGGACAGAAGCAGATGAAACTATAATGTACTATCAGACCAGCATCTCTATTACAGAGTCCCCGATTTTGGGTGTTGGGCAGAGTTAGGAAACAGTTCCCATGCTCCCATCTGTGGGACAACTTCTGCAGTTTCCCTTAAGGATCGGGTCTGAAAGAGGAGAGGGAGAATGTCCTGTTTTGTGAGAAACTCTCCCTCACCAACAGTTTTTGGTCTATGAATACGCTCTCTGGCAGTTCGTGCTGCTGCTGAGTGGTCATTTTCAGCAACAAAACTCCTAGGAAAGCAGCCATGCACTTGAGGTAAGACCAGAGGATTCTGGTGTGAATTACTCCCCACTGAGAACTGGGGTGTTCATTGTACAGGGAGTGTTCACTGCTTTAGTAGCAGATGGGCATCAACGCATCTTACATTTCTTGCTCTGGCATGGTTTAAACTGATCTGGTGTTTTGGACCACAGAGAATTCTGCTTCTAATGATGAGTTTTGTGGTTTGGGGTGCTTGAAATGTAGGACAAGTGCTTCTGGGAAGATTCTTTTCACACTGGATTTTCTTCTGTTATGTGAAAAATAACTGAACAGTTAAAACCAGCAAGTCCTGGGAACTTCCCTGAACTTCCCAGCTCTCAGCCCTCATTCTTCTTCTCACACCACCCCCTCCATTCCTGTTTCTACTTTCTTTCTGAGCTGGTCTCACTGATAACATCCCTATCTAAGGTCTAAGTAGATGTTCTCAAGTTGAATTTAGCTTTGGTATTTACTGCTTCAGACCAAAAAAAAATAGCTTGTTAACCCAGAAACGTGTCTGCTTTTCCTTTTGGAACAGCTAGTCTGAAAAAAGCTATTACCTATATGTACATTGTCTTGTATACATGGATCCTTCTCCTAGAACCATCCTTCTGCCCAATTGCACACAGCAATTTAGAACAGTAACTTTTCAGTGTTTTTCAGCTTGAGAACTGAGTATTTCATAAATATTTCAAATGCAACTCCCCCCAGACAGAATATCAGCCAACTGATGATGGACTTAGGTGTCTTAATTAACTTTCCCAGATTGTGTCATGTGTCCCCAGGTCTGAAGACTGTAGGCAGAAAGATATGGAAGCTTCCAGAGACTAGTTAGAAATTCACACTCATTTTCTATGAGAAAGACCATGTATAATACTTGTCCCCATCTAAAGATCCAGTGTTCAATTGTTTTAGGATGAATAGGAAGACAATACTGTCATTTAGGGCTGAAAAGAAATTAGGTTTTGTGCTAGAAAGGAGTTAGAAATTTTAATTACAGATGTAGAACTGAAGAGGAAAATCAGTAGCTTCAAACTGCAAATATGATATGCAAGGAACCAAACTTTTTTCAGCAGAAAATATAGAAAAAGATATCATTTGTGCATATGATTTTTGAACTATGGTCCTCTGAGAAGAGAGTTCTTGACAGATCTCAGTGAACCTCAACAAATGAGGACATCGGCAATCGACACAGGCACAAGGTTGTGCAATTTCTAAACACGATCCTGCTCTTGCAGTCGTTAACACAGCATAGATCTTGCTATTAATTAGTGTGAATGTGGGACAGCACTGCTGGGAGAAAGAAAGTGGCCTAAATAGTATGGTCCAAACTTCATCTGTAGCTATCCAAGAAATACAAATGTCTTTTATTAACCCTTGCCACCTGTGACAGCTAGAAATAAATGCTGGGCTTGTCTTATTCCTAATGGAGTTTTGCAGATCATTAGTGTGTAACATGTAGAGAGTGGGAGCATGCTGCAGAGAAGGAAGACAGCTGGCCGGAGAAGTTTCATGTCTGGTTCAGCTCTGAATGGCAGCATTAACCACTGGACAAATCCGAGGACGTTCACATATACAACGCTGACGCTTCGTTACTGAATGTTTGGAGAATGTGGTAGGATTCTCTTCCTCTTCCTCCTCCTCTCCAGGAGCATGGTTTATTATTCTTATTGAATTCCAGCGAGTACAGTAAATCCCCCATCAGTTTTCCAGACTACACATTTCAGGGAAGCCAACAGGATCTCCATCCTGCGCGAGCAACGGGGCTACAGACGCCAGAAACGGTCACTGTATGCCCACCCACCCCCTTCCCAGAATATTCCGAGTACCTAGAAAACCTGACCGGGGTATTTGCAAGTCACACAGCGTTCATCTCGGATTAAGCTGGAATAGCTGCCCAGCGGGCAGAGGGAGGGAGGGGAAGAAGGCCCTGTTGTGATTACTTTCGCGTCTCAGGCTGCTGCTCTCGGCATGATCAGAGGAAATCGCACATAAAACACTGGCCATAACGTGACAGCGAGACACCTTAAGCGTCTCTGGAGGCCA